>NW_023458565.1:5984615-5985768 GCF_013731165.1 Rhagoletis pomonella | reverse complement strand
ATGGCATTCGAAAGCTAACTATACTAGCAGCTTGAACAAATAAAATGTCATTATTGCTCAAATAACATTATCATTTTCGAAAGTTTTCCGGAGACGAAAATGAATGAAAATTTAAGTCGTTTTCTGTTCGTTTCCGGCTAGGAAAATCGCAACTTTTTGAACGTGTTTGCGATACGTAAATACACGAAAATTGTAGTCGTTTTCCGTTCATTTCCGGCACTTTCATATGCGTATTTTTTAAAGTTGCACTTTTTTAATTCTAAAATTTTTTCCCCTCATTGTATGTATTTCCAAGTAAAAATAGTATGAAAATTTATTTAACACGGTTGTTTTCAGTGGTAAAAATAAAAAATTAAGTAAATTTATTTTCTTTAAAGAGCTAAGGTGCAAATTAATTTTTTTAGCTCTTTGCATCAGCTCCGTTTCAGCCAAAATCCTATGCTTCTTAGCTCCTTGCTCCTTTGCTTCGCTCTGAAGCTTTGGTTTTTATTGAAAACAGCGATTTTACAAATTAACATATTCCTGTGACTTTTGCATTACATAATACTGTGCTGGAAAACACAATATGTGCAGTTAAATGTTAAAAAAAGGGGTAAAATATTTTTCATTCCCCATAATACACTCAATAAAAAACTGCAATTTTTTATTTTTATTTAAACGCTTGCGTATATTTACTCGTATCGTACTATGTCTGTATCAATAATTTAGTTATGCTGTTTTATGCTCTCTTTGATGTGGTATGTACTTAACTATATTAAATTTTCAGCGACATATTCATTCGATTGCATTATGTAGAAAATGTTTGCTTAGTTTGTATTAGAATATACACACATAAATTTAAGTTTGCAAATTAGATCTAAATTACACAGTATCTACTTATGTATGCTTGTATGTATGTATGAGAGTTTACTTAATGCCTTGCAAAAGAGTACTTCATTAAAACGGGACCATGCAAGAGTACATATACAAACGATGGAATAAATGTTTATAAACAAATTTACTACAATTCCTAGCCATTCCATCTTTTCGAAGACATGCCAAATGTACGATTAAATATTGGGGTGGCTGTAAAATGCCGCACTCGTTGATGTTTAAAAAAAAAAATGTTTTTTTTCTGTTTGTTGAAACTTTAAAATTTTTTAAAATTAACAAT
>NW_023458565.1:5983367-5984515 GCF_013731165.1 Rhagoletis pomonella | reverse complement strand
ATTGTTAATTTTAAAAAATTTTAAAGTTTCAACAAACAGAAAAAAAAACATTTTTTTTTTGAAACATCAACGAGTGCGGCATTTTACAGCCACCCCAATATTTAATCGTACATTTGGCATGTCTTCGAAAAGATCGAATGGCTAGGAATTGTAGTAAATTTGTTTATAAACATTTATTCCATCGTTTGTATATGTACTCTTACATGGTCCCGTTTTTATGAAGCCCTTTTTTGCAAGGCATTAAGTAAACTCTCATACATACATACAAACATACATAAGGAAATACTGTGTAATTTAGATCTAATTTGCAAACTTAAATTTATGTGTGAATATTCTAATACAAACTAAGCAAACATTTTCTACATAATGCAATCGAATGAATATGTCGCTGAAAATTGAATATAGTTAAGTACATACCACATCAAAGAGAGCATAAAACAGCATAACTAAATTATTGATACAGACATAGTACATACGAGTAAATATACGCAAGCGTTTAAATAAAAATATAAAATTGCAGTTTTTTATTGAGTGTATTATGGGGAATGAAAAATATTTTACTTTTTTTTTGTATTTTCCAGCTGTAAATTTACAGTATGATGTAATGCAAAAGCCACAGGAATACAAATACAAATTAACGTAAAATCGCTGTTTTCAATAAAAACCAAAGCTTCGGAGCGAAGCAAAGGAGCAAGGAGCTAAGAAGCAAAGTATTTTGGCTGAAACGGAGCTGATGTAAAGAGCTAAAAAAATTAATTTGCACCTTAGCTCCTTAAAGAAATTAAATTTACTTAATTTTTTATTTTTACCACTGAAAACAACCGTGTTAAATAAGTTTTCATACTATTTTTACTTGGAAATATATACAATGAGAGGAAAACATTTTAGAATTAAAAAAGTGCTAACTTTAAAAAATACGCATATGAAAGAGCCGGAAATGAACGGAAAACGACTACAATTTTCGTGCATTTACGTATCGCAAACACGTTCAAAAAGTTGCGATTTTCCTAGCGGGAAACGAACAGAAAACGACTTAAATTTTCATTCATTTTCGTCTCCGGAAAACTTTCGAAAATGATAATGTTATTTGAGCAATAATGGCATTTTATTTGTTCAAGCTGCTAGTATAGTTAGCTTTCGAATGCCAT
>NW_023458565.1:5974733-5983267 GCF_013731165.1 Rhagoletis pomonella | reverse complement strand
TTTTTTTTCTGTTTGTTGAAACTTTAAAATTTTTTAAAATTAACAATCGATTCGCAAGCTTAAATTGCCTATCCACTCTGTCATAAATACATATTCGCTCTTAGTAAAATTATTTAAAAAGTGAATTGCGTAAATTTCGCTATAACATTTAATATATTTTGCATGTATGTATTTATGTGTGCGTGTGTATGTGTGTAAATATGATTAAGCGTGTGCAGCTTATCTTCCACATTTGCTTTTTTGCTCGCTATAACTTAAAACATTCGTTTAATTTAATTTATCTAATTTATTAATTTAAAAATTGTATGTTAGGTGAATATTTTTAGCTATATTTTGTGTGTATGGATGTATGTATGTATATGTATGCATTTATGTAGACAATGCGTGCACATATATTGTACTTAGATTCCTTTTCAATTATGCTAATCAATATTCTATTTATGAAACAAATTTTCTATAAACAATTATTTACGATTATACGTACATAGGTATGTATGTATGTATGTATTGACTAGCAACAAATTTACTTAACAAATTATAAAATTACATACATAAAATAGGGTGACATAAAAAATATGCATATTTATATATATGTATATAAATAAATATGTATGCATGTATGTAGGTATGTAAACAATTTCAGACGGTACAGCGACATTTCCAAATACGATGTGATAGCTCTACTGAATGACACAATAACATACATATTTTAAATAATATTTTGTTCTATTTAATTACTCGTAAAGGTGGAGTACATATACACATACCGTACTGTACTTTTTGTAACTCACTAGAAAATTCACTTCACGTGGTATCGGTATGTCGGTATAAAAACTTAAATTACTCGTTTTTATGGGTTTTGAATAGTCTCCATTGCTTTCACATAACTGTTCCTTTTCTTCTTCTAATTCTACAACTCCGTCATTTTCTGCCTTGCACCCATTCCAAGTCTCAAAACTTGGTATCATTATAACCGTTAAAGCCTGATTATGGCAACATAACTTAACTTAACGTAACGTAGAACTATAAGCAACAGCCATTTAAGAGAATTTTTAAATGACAGCCTTTAAGTTACGTTAAGTTGCCACAGTCAGGCCTTCAAGCTTCGCCTTACCGTTAAGTTCCAGTTACCTACTGTACACATACATATGTAAGTACATACAACCCTGTGTAGTTGACGCACCTCGGACTGCCGAAGTTTGTTCGGAAAAATGCTGAATGCCTGTGCACTCAAATATGTATTTACGTACTTATGCATGCGTGCATATGTGGGTGTAAACCGCTTGTTGTAATGTTAACCTTCTACATAAATTCCTACTTTACTTCTACTTCGTTATTCGCTTAATCGAAAATACACGCGAATACAGCCAAGCAATTCATGCCGAAATTACTCCAGCAGCCTTCCTCGCCAGATGCTCCCTTTTCGGCACGTCGCATTTTCTTTGGATAATTCTTTGGATTGGTACGATCACTTAGATGAATTGGCATTTTGGGGAACTCGGGTCGTGGCGTTCGAAATTTTTCCAATAATTGACTTTGCTCTGGCGTAAGATTCTTCAATTTTTTACCTGAAAGGAAATAATAATAAATACATTTTATGTATCTATGCGCATATAAATACATACATATGTATGTATGCATATTTTTTTTTTTCAAATAATCCAAAAATGATCTCCAGTTTTGAAACTACCAAAAAATTCATATCCAGTTTTCAAACCAACAAAATATATCTAGATTTGAAATGACTAAAATTTTTTATCTAAAATGTTTCTTTTAACTTTTAAATTGCTTTCGTGAAATTGGCTGTAACACTCTGAAAGAGGCGTCTTTGTATCCCGATCAGCACGCGTACAGGGTGGGAAGATCCACGGACGCCACCAGACACCTGTGGGTATTGGAGCGAGGCGACACTTACGGCTCTCTCATCCTTCGAAGTCAAATCCTCATTGATCCTGGAGTGCAAAGAGAAACTCAATGCTTTTTCTGAGAAAAACGTTATCCAGCTGTTATGGGTACCATGGCATATGGGAGTCGAAGGAAATGATAGGGTACCTTTACTTTGTCATAAAATAGTCTCATAACTATGGACTTGCTTCGTGGGCGCGATATTGCACAGAGTTATTTCTTCCTTACGTTGGTCTCTCGGGATGGATGACCTTTTAACAACACTGCAGGCGTGTGAAAACGATGTCGTTGACTACGCGTAAGACCTGGTAAGTATTGTTACGGGAAAGTTCGGCAATACCGTCGAAGACGTCATTAGTTGAGGTCTGCATATTCTAACATGCTGGTGTGCCAGCGAAAGCCTCAGTATAAACCTGGGAAAAGCTTTTGTTGCACCGTTGACATGAAAATACAATATAAGTAGAACCTTGATTCGGTTACCCTTTGAGACTTTCTGTTACAACGAGCCAGATTAAACCTTGAAAGGCGCGTTTAACTTTATCTTTTCAAAAAGACAATCAGCCATCAGAGCCCTTTCCATTCCAATATCACCGCCAGGCTCGTCATGGAATGTGTTGACACTATTCAACGCTTGACAGCGAGAAATACGGTGACACTGGGCTGAGTACCAGGTCACTGCATGATCGAAGGAGACGAGGTCACCGACGAACTGGGAAGGTTACGCTAATCTTCTGCCATTATAGACCCGGAACCAATTTACGGGCTCAGTTGGTTTTCTTCAAGACTTGCGATTACCGAATAGTTAAACTCAGACCGCAGTAAGAACTCGGGAGCAGTAAGGGGCCTTATTTTAAATAGAGCCAAACTTAAGTTGCTCCCAAAATACATAACAACAAAATATACCAGATTGGCTTGAACACGGAAATTGAATGCGAAATGATTCTATGTGGTTATTTAGCGTTGACCATACTTTTGTTTGTAGACCGAATCACATGAATTTATCCACAGTCGCACTAGATAAAGAGGGAAGCAAAACTGCTTTCAGCAGTGGAACTATCCGTGGACCCGTTCCACTAGTGAACGTTGGACATATAAACTTATTTCCAGGAGAAGTGGACTTCCACCTAACTCAATCGCATCGGGTGGAACAGTCCCGCATATATGCATAGAAAGGAGTAGGAGCGGATTGGAACCTCGGCCGTTACAACCGCCGGAAGAGTGACGCTTCCCCGTTCATTCGAAGCGTAAAGGTGGATTGGAACCTCGGCCGTTCCAACCATCAAATCAGTGGGATTCTGAACCTCGGGCAGTCAAACCGTATTAGCGGATTCGAACATAGACCATTGCAACCGCGGACAGTGGGGCTCCGAAAGTCTGCAACCAAAGACGGTTAACACTGTTTGTTTATCTGTCCGCAGTTTTGCAATCGAATGGATGACTCGAGCATGAAGATGGGGTGGCCATTTACGGTTAATAACATATGCTTGAGTCGGAAGAAAACTGGTCCGTTGTTTGCTCTACATTATTTCTCAGAAGAGGAAGGGTACAATAAATGTACTGCTGTTGCATCTTAACACTCTAAGAGGGTCCCTTCTATGAATACTAGGATTTAACCTATTATAATCTGAATTTTCTAGTTAATGGTCGCGAGCTTTGACAATAAGCTATCGAAGTACAGAATAAAATTGGTATTCTCAAAATATCCAGTGACAAATCCATTTAGGACCTATGGTCAGTAAAGGCAAAAATTTTTCCAATTTAAAAAGCCGAGAAAATATTTCCAAATTAAGCACAAATGCTTAATTTACAATTTTACCACTTCTTTGTACCACGATTTTCCATTTCGCTCACCTTCGATTGCATCGCTGACAAGTGATATTTCCACTGGATCCAATAGTTCCACGCGATCGCAAGCTCTGCGAAATTCATTGGCACTCATCAGCAAGTAACGTGGCGCATAGCACAGCGGCCCCAGCACACGACGCCTATTTTCTGCCGTCCCGTCGAGCTTCTTACGCTGACATTCCGCCACACTCCAGTCGGCTAGACAATTGAAAAGCACTAGCTCTGAGCTGAGTTGCAAAGCCTCACGCTTCGCAATCATTTCCAGCTCTTCAAAGCGTAATTCGTTGATTTGCTGCTTGGTCAGCACCAGTTGAGCGTGCATATCAATCAATTGCAGCGCATTATTGAGCAAAGCCATGCCAAACTCCTCGGCTGTAAATGGACTTGGATGCGTACTCGATTCTGTGTTCGCATTCGCATTGTCGCCGGCACCAGCGCCAGCACCAGCGGCAGCCGCAGTGGTGTTGGTACTCGCTGGCGGGTTTGTGTTCTTACGTTTCGTTTTCTTATTAGCGCCAATCTCCTGTGTGGTAATCACTGCACACAATTGGTGTTGATTTGGCGCCGAAATGCTTTGGTAGAACCACAGCGAACGTAAGATATCGATCACAACAGCGCTGGTTAATTGTAGGTCCAATTCACGTATGCAATGGATGACCTGTACGGAGTAAAAATTAGATATTTTAAAATTAGCGCATCAACTTTTTCGTTGACGTCAACTCACCAAATCGGGACAATTGAAGCGATCGGCCAATTCGAGTATCTTCAGTATGTGCAAATGATCGCGATGGCGCACGAACTTAGTCTCTAAAAATCGTATGACCAATTCAAAGTCATTCTTGTCCACATTGGAAATCTGGAAGTGATTATCGCCCTTGCGGCCACTATTCGGACCTGCTCGTATTAGTTTCGCTAACTCGACACTATTCTCCAGCACGGCTTTCCGCTCGCAGCGTATCATGCAACGATCATCGCCATTTACGACTATGAAATCGATGTAGGGGCTTGGTATGACAGGCACAACAGTGGATACATTTGTGTGGCCGTGCATAAGAAAAGCGGGCGGTGCAGTGGGGGTTATCATGTTTTGATTGCCAGCTACGTTTTGACCATCAGAGGCCAAGCCAAATGGCAATACCATTGCACTAAACTGCCGCTAGGTGGTGGGCGAGAAGTCCTGCTGCGCTGGAAAGCTGGCTGGAAAGTGAGGCCAGTGCCTTGCTGGTTGTCTCCTTTTTGCTTAAGTTTTTGTTTGTATTTGAGGTGATGGTTTTGAAATGAAAGTAAACTTGAATGCAGAAAATCGTTATGCGAATTCTTACTTGGAGTTTAAGGCAGTGATCGTTCATATAATTCAAATTGATGATCTGCAAATAAATAGAGAATATTTATTATTGATTGTACATCTTCTATTTGCGTAGATATGATAACTAAGTTATATAATAAAAAATAGATATCTCAGAGCGTTTTAAACTACGCTGTATTACGCAGGAAATATCGCCTTATAGAAGGTAAGATAGGTTAGGATTTATGCCTACAACCTAGTACAGCCGCCATTCTTGGGTTAGATTGATTCCAACTCAGGATGAAGACTGAAAGCCCATAAAGTAAAACCTCCAAATGTTTTTGCATTCTGAGGGCAAATTCTTTGTTTCATGTTTTATGTAATTTGTGGGCATATAGTTAAGTATCACGAGGAATAATTTCGTAAAACATTTTACCTCGTTAGCGCTCTAACGAAAGGGTCGTTTTACCCCTCTTTTGGAAAGTATGAAAAATGGCATTTGGGAGGTTGCTACAGGATTAAATTTCCTAGAAAAGTATTCGCCAGAAAAATTCACTATGGGTATTCTCAGAAATTTTTTTTACTTTGTTCACATATAGATAATTATGTATGTCTAACTCTAGCTCTTTTCGAGGGTGATGGTGCAAGGCTTGGATCATCAGTACCGTAATCATAACAGTCACACATAATATCCAAATGTGACTCCACTGCTGGTCCTACTATTCTTTCCTCAAATTTTTCATGATCAGCTTCTTTGATCACACACTTATAGCATAGACAGACGGCAACGTTAATTCGGATTAACAGCAGAGCTTATATAATCAAAATTGTACCCTGACAGATGGCAGTCTTGCGGATTAAGCTAGTCCAGAGGTCATGGGTTCGAATCGAAGCCAGAGGTATTAAAAAAAATGTATATCCTTTAATTATAACAAGCTGGTAATGGCAAACTAAAGCTCTTACCAGTATCGAGAGGTGACGCTTGTCTAGCTTTAAGACCGTCCAGAAAGACGGGGCCAACTTGCATTCCAAGATTTTCGCCCAGCATTGGCTAAGCTGAATATATGCTCTTATTTCATGCAGTAGACTAAAAGTGGCCAATCGATTCTCTTTTACCCGGCGATAACTCTTGGCTAGTAAATGGACCTGCAGTTTCTTGTTATATCGCTATGGCCTTCCACATATGTGTGAGCTTGATAGCAAAGCATTCGAATGCGGTCGAGAAAAATCCATGCACTCACTGATAATTGGTGCCTGAGTATTGAAGAATAATATTATGCTCTCTTTATTGCCTGGAATTTCATTTAAAAGCATCGAATCCACTACTTCGTTTATGGCGGCACCTGAGCTTGGAAAACGTTGAAGTGATTTGGAAGGCCTAATCAAGGATTAGTGGAGATTCTTGCGGAAGGTAGCTCTAATATAATCTAATCTGATTTCCATCCATCCTTGAAGGAATATGAGTGGTGAAGACTCCAGTTGGGACCAGTGGAGTAAAAAATGGTCAGAACTGGCATTTAGACGCTACCTAGTGAACGAAGAACCAAATTGATCATGTTGTGATAGACAAAAGATACGCTTTGAGCGTTCTTGATGTATGTTCCATCCAAGGAGCCAACTTCGACTCGGACCACTACCTTCCGCATGCGCATCTGTATAATGAAAAACGTGCGTCAGACAACGCGGTGAAAGTTCGACGTCGAGAAGCTGCAGTCACAACATACAGCCGAGAAACGAGAAACACCTCATCGACCGGATATATGTACATAAGCAGTGAGAATCTGTCTCCCAATCTCTTCTTGCCACTGCGGAAGAGGTGGTTGGATACTACCGCCCACGCAGGAACAGCTGGTATGTCGAAGAGTGCCATGTGGCTGCTGAAGAGAAGGGAGATGCATATAAGGTGCTGTCGAAGATATTGTGTGAGAGACAGAAGGCCTTCAATTGACCTGAATTTCACAGCACGTCAAATTTTGGAAAAGACACTCGATATGCAAATCGACACACACCATATTTTTGTTAATTTGAAAGTTACTTTTGATAACAGGATGAGAAGTTGCCTGTAATACGCCGCTACGTCTAAATTTGGGATCCCCGAAAAACTAATAAGGCTATGTAGAGTGACACTGTGCACAAGTTTCAGCTCCATCCAAATCGAGAAGGACCTCTCCGCTCAGTTTGAGACCAAACGAGGTTTTAGATAATGCGATTAACTCTCTTCGTTTTTTTTTTTTCAATCTGATGCTGAAAATCGTCATAAGAGATGCCAATTTGAATGTCTAGGTTCAGACAGATAAACTTTTGTCGCGGCAACTCGTTACTTGTGGGAGAGGGAGTGACGAGAAAGGGGGAAGGACACCGAGTTGCTCGTGTTCGGGCAACACGCTTTGTGCTCTCGTTCGTCTGAGTAATTCTAGTTGGCCGTTCACAGCTGACAACAATAAATGTGTACAAAAGAATTGCTCTGTGTGAACGCGAAGGGCAATACAGAAAGAGCAGTTGCCGAAAATGAGCAACAAAAGTTTATCTGTGTGAACCCAGTCAAGCGCAGCGGCACCATATACAGCAAAAGCACGATGCTGCTGGCGTATGCGGAAGATATTGATATCGTTGAACGGTGAACGAGGACAAGACAAAGTACGTCCTGACAAGACATACAAAGTATTCGCATATTGGGACAAACGCCACTGTTGGCAGTCATAACATTGAAGTAGTGAAGCTTTTCCCGAATGATGGTAGCTCTGAAAATCAGAAAAAAAATTTAGTCTGTTTCAGTACTCCAGGTACTAGGAAGATATTACAGGAAGTCGTTCCCGTACGCAAATAATTCTCTCACTAGGAACACTTTTGACAGAGTAAGAGAGCAACTCTTCCCAGTCAGAAGTTACAGGATATTGCACAAAGTTTTTCTTCTGGAAAATTTATGAAAAGTTTCAAACGGTAGGCAGGGTTGCATTTCTTCTTGCTTACAAAACAGGAGCGCTCCGAATATGGAGTGAAAAGGAAGTAAAAGTGTTTTTAACCGACTTCAAAAAAAGTAGAAGGTTATCAATTCGTCGGAATATATATTTTATATTTATGTAAATATGTAACCGTATAACTTTGGACCGCTTTCTATAATTATTTAATAATAAGAAAAGTATAAAAAAAAATTGAATTATACAAATTAAATTAGGAGCATTTTGAAAAACCGTGAATCCTCCTTTTCCGTCTATTTTCGGAGCACTCCCAAAACACTGAGGGAGCTTTCTGGATAACCAATAACGCGTTTGACATTTTGTTCATGTGTGTGTTTTTCCGTTCCCGTACACTTTTGTATCTGTTCTCCTGTGTAAAATTGCAGTTTGACAGTTCCACAGGTTTTACCCCAAAGAATACTGGAACAGACTTATTATGAAATGTGTGAACTAGACAAGGATAAGTAGGCAAAAACATGCACTGTTAAAGGGTTTAGTGTAACATCAAACATAGTTCGCACCATGGAAGGCCAACATTTTTT
>NW_023458565.1:5962521-5974723 GCF_013731165.1 Rhagoletis pomonella | reverse complement strand
TTTTTATCTAAAGTGTTGCCTTTTTCGATTGCCAAAAATTAGCAGTTCTATTAATTTTTTATTAGTAATTATCACTTGTTTTATTAGCAAATCACGTTCTAATACATTTTGTTTGAATAGATGTTTTTTTTTTTTTAGATATATGTATGTACATATGTACATAATTTAGTAACTAATGGCAATTTAATTATAGAATCACGCCTGAATATCGTTCAACAATTTTTAGAAATATGTATCGACACATGCATGTTCATGCACTATGTTTTCAAACACAATGCAAATGACGAATTCACGATTTTGTTTTTTAATTTTTTTTTTTTTTGTATTCATTTAGTTTTGCAAAAATTATTTTTATGGCCGCACTCCTTCATGATTATTCATTTCAAAGCATTTGCACTCGTAAAAAAATATTATTATTTTTTTTTTTTTTTTTGTTTTTATACAAAGCGCAAATTGCCCTTCAAACGGAACATCGATCTACTCGATACAAGTATAGAACTTCGACTGCGATCTGTTAATGGTTTTAGCGATTATTTGGAGCTGAATGCCGATATGCCACCCTCAGGAGGCGCGAAAAATCGACAAAGCATATCTTTGCTTTTGCCAAGGTACACACTACCACTATGAGCGTGCTATTCTATACATACATATGTATGTTTCAATGTGCGCAAATATGCATGTTTGTATGTATGTTTAGTCATACAAAAAAAAATAAATTCAATACGAACTTGATTAGGTACGAATGCGTCCGATTTCCGTAGGCGAGAATCCTAGGCCTTTGTGACATCACACATTTAATGTATGTTTTAAGTATGTATGTATGTATGTATGTTTGTATGCAAATTAGCAATGAAGCTACTGAACCTACATAAAACTTTCTTATTTGTTTATTTTTACGGTGTTTTTTGATGGTCGATGAATGCATACAAGAAACGTTATTGTTCTTGTAGTTATATTTGCTATTCATATGAATATTTGAAATATGGCTAAGTACCTGCATACATACATACATATGTACATTATTTTGAAGTGCTTATATGACACATTGGTGTATGAATAATATAATATACCTACATATGTACATACACTAAATAAGTGAAAAATTGCAAGCTTCTTAATATGTACTTATTATGTGCATACATATGTATGTATGTATATATGTATATAAAAAATGGTATGATGCCGGCTTAAATATTGGCAGTGGAACAGGCGTTCGCATATTTCCATATGTTTTTAAAATACATACATACAATGTGCCTTTTCTACACCTGTACTCACAACTGCAAAAATGTTCTTAAGCAGGGATCACACGATTTGTACATTTGTACAGATTTGTACATTTTCACAGTTAAAGAGTGGTGTTCTTTGGAAATTTGTTATTGAGCTGAACTCATTCACGATACAAATTTCTAGGCAACACCACTCTGTGACAGCCAAAATTCACAAACCTGTACAAATGTACAAAACGTGTGCTCCATTCTATATGCGTAACAACATAACGACATTTTTTTTATAGTTTACACTGTAACATAGACTATAATAATAAAAGTATAATTGCCTTATTCATAAAAAATAAAGTACCCTTTAAAAGGTTTATAAATTGAAAAACGTACAAAAATGTGAATTTAAAAAGCTCTTTAAATTACAATATTTTTTATGAATAAGGTCATGAAACTTTATGCAAAACTTCGAAAAAACTACAAAATTTTCATCAAAATTCCACACTTCATATAAAAATTGATAGAAAATTGTCAGGTATGCATTTTAATAAATAATATAATAATAGATTGGCGCTTACACATAGGTTAGTGTTTAGCCGAGCTTCTCCTCCGATTTGTGGCGTACGCCTTGATATTTTTCACACAAAGTGGAGGGACCTACAGTTTTACGCCGACTCCGAACGACGATTGTATTTTTATGAGGGGCGACCACTGTTTAAGAAAAAACCTTTTTTCTAAATTTTTTTGCGATGTTGTTTTGACCAGGGCTTGAACCCAAGCGCTGCGGAGTGGAAGCGCGCACTGCTTACAACTACACTGCAGCGCTCGCACTTTAATAGCGCAGTTAATTTTGGTATAATAAAAATATTCATCTGAATATATTTTCGGGTAGCCAAGCGGCCATTGAGGTACTCTCTTCTACGTCTGTAAAAGGGCTTTCACACGAGGCAGAGTTGCACGAAAAAAAATTGAATGGCTAAAAATATCAAAATAAAAAAGTATAAAAATATTCGCCATAAAAAGACGTTTGCATTGTTCAACTTTGCACTCTACTTTTGGTTGAAGGGCCTTTCAACTAATCGCTTTCAACAAAGTTGGTCGCCAGCCAACATTTAGCCATTCAACTTTTTTTTCGTGCAACCCTGCGCGAGCTGAAAGCAAAAGTTAAACGCAAAATCGCCTCGTGCGCACAACTCTTTAGATATCTCAACTAGTGGAAGACTGTAGGAGAGAGCTGGCCTATATCTCTGATCAATACGAAATTACCCTAATGTGTTTCCTGGCACATAGGGACATTTACGGAAACATGGCAACGGACGAACTTGCAAGGTGCGGCTCCGCACTGAATGTGTCCCACGCGGTGGACATGAGCGCTTCGCTCAGAGAGATAAAGCAACAATTACCGAAATTTATCACTCCAGCGCTAAGCAGAGGTGGAACCGTACAGGATTACTCGGCAGTTCTACGACTTACTTAGACCAAAGCTCTCTTAGGAATGAGCAAAGAAGATACCTACTCACTTACTGCAGTGTGTACAGCGCACTGATCCTTTGGTGTAGTAGTTGCGATGACTCTTTGCAAAGTGACAGTCTGCAAGCCATTCCTGCAGAATGTTTTAGAGTGAAGCTGCCTCTCTCTGTATGACGTACTGAAATTCATTAAAGCCGCCAAATGGCTATAGGTGGCACGAGTTGTGGAAACAAAATGGAAAACTTTCTCAACTCTTTATTTACACAAGATTGTATCTTACTGCTTGATTATAAACTAATTTTATCCATAAATATGTATTGTATTTTGAAGTGAATTGTTTTCGTAATTTTCTTGTCAAAATACATGTGGTATTTATTTTTGTACCGGCAATAAAATATTAGGAAAATAGTTTTAATTGCATATTTTACTTGTTATCATTTACTCACCCCCTTCTCTATGAACGGTACATTTCCTAAGAAATGCCCATATCAATAAACCGATAGAAGCAAGTGATTTTTTTCAGCTGTTATCAATTCTTTAAGTATCGTGGATTATTAACATGAAGTTATTTATCAAAAACATTTACTTGGAAATGAGAATGCTAAAAATTATTAACAAAAAAAAAATGTGACCGGTACTCAGATCTGAAAATTGGTTTGGCATGTTTTAGAGAACTTCATGTAGCTTCTGAGCATACATTCGATAAAGTCGATGTTTTTGCAAAATCGCCCATTGCCCAATTGAAAAGCCGGCTATCTTAAGGCACTCAAATTTTACACGAGAGCGGAAAACGGTTTATTCTTTGAAGGCATTGCCTTGATAGGCGGTAGTTTCTCGAGCTATTATTTTACAAATCTGTTGTTTTGATAACGATTTAACGATTTCTACGCATAAGTCTCGATGCCTGGAGTTCAGGGTTACCAAATCTCATTTTTGCCACAACGGCGATTTAGGCGGTTTTGCAACTGGTCGATGGGCGGTTTTGCAAAAACAACGACGAAATGCATATCTCCACATGTAATTTTAGATTTTCTTAATATTTCTTCTTTATTTTTGCGTAATTTTGCGCAAAGAATTTTTCAAACAATGGAATAATCGGTGGCAGGTAACAAGATCAACGGAAATGACGTCAAATTGACACTGTTTCCCTCAGTGATGCGAAAGTAAGAAACATTTTTAATTAAGTAAATGATGCTTTTTTCTAATTCAAATGGAAATAGCGTAAACAATACTTAGGGCTAGTTTTTCAGTGCATGGCCGTGGTTGAAACTCAGTTTAAACGCCCGATCTGGTTTTTTCTTTGACTGAATCTAGGGATCGCCTATTTACGTATGCCGGTTACGCCTACATTCGGCAGGAAAATTTTTTTATAAATTAGTTCTACTGAAATAATAACAAAATTTTCCTTAGCAAAAATTTAGTGATTATTGTAGAATTTTGATTTACTGACACGCTTGCTTTCGGCAACCTTGCTCGCTAACCTACGGAGTCATAACATAAAGTCATATTAATTGGGTGGGGCAACCTTCATAAAATTTAATAAACAAACAAAAGAAAGCATTGTTAAACTTTGAAAGGAAGGGCTGGAATTACTTTATAAATTTTTGCATGACTGCCAATAAAATTTTTGTACATATGTACATATGCATGTACGTACATATATGTGCCTATATAATTATCTGCACCAAATAGAATATTTATATTGATATAAATAGATAAAGAATCAACTGTGGTACATACGTACATAAATATAAATATTCGCAAATGGAATCAACGACGAGCCAAAAACAAATATTCAATTTAAATGCAGGCGGCCAAGATAACGAGAGTAAATAAAGAGAAAACGAAAAGGGTTCGAATAGACTGCAAATTTGTAACGTTCGTATAATGGTATGTATGTACTCGTATGTTTGTGCTATAAAAAAACCGCGTACTTTAGAAAAAAATTTGTATATAAATACTATGTCGTGGTGTCGGTGGTTTACAAAATTAAATTAATAAAGTAAATCCGTACGTACATACATACGTATGTACAAGCATAAGTACATATTTACGTCTAAACTTTTCAAGGGTCTATGCATGTATGTGTTTGTTTATATGGAATATATAAATATTTTGTACAATGTACCTACATACAAATGTATGTACAAATTCTATCGCAATTAACTCCATAATTAAGGCGGCGGATGTATGCACTCAAGGAAACATCTTAATCATGTAGAAGTACATACTCTATGCATATTACGGTGGTCCAAAAATGTATGAGAAAAAATAAAGTCGGAATTGTTATGCTCTCACCCCCTAGGATTGTTATATACCAAAAAAAAGTATACCCCTGTTTTTTTTATTTTGAAATCAAAAAATATTGAGAGGTCGAATTCTTAAAAATCAATATTTTTCGATCGAAAAACTCTGTTCTCTCTTTTTTGTTCTGCTTTTTTTTCGATATAGTACAATCCTAGGGGGCGAGAGCATTACAAATTCCGACTTTACTGTTTTTGGACCTCCCTAATGTCCATACATATGCATATATATGTACATATTTAGATGCTGGTATTTGAAAAAAGAATCAAAATATGTACCAACACGTCCATATACAACATAAATTCTTATAAGCATCGCCCTTTGATACATATTGAACTCAATATAAGTATGTATGTATGTATGTATGTAGGGATGTTAATTTTTCCGCCTTTTTTGATTCCGGGATTTTCGAGATGTGGTTATCACAATCCCGGGATCCCGGGGTTAGTGCCGGAATTTAGATATTCATTACTTTTCAACAACTTAAATCGTAAAAACTGCTTCTATTTCTCCTACCATAAAATAAATAATAAATAACTAGGTTTGAAACCTACTTTTTTTATTTAAAGTGGCGTTTTTATTTTTTCCTCTCTGACGTCAGGACTTATTTAAAAGGACTTTGTAATATCAAAGATATGATTAATTCCAAAAATTATTTCAAAAATTCAATGCAATATAGACTAAAATTATGGGTACCAAATGAAAGAGGAAATTTCTTTAGAAATTAAAAAATTAAAATTTTCTGGATTCACAAGGAGGAATAGGTCATTTTTTAAGCGTTTTAGAGTTTATATAAGTCCTCAACATATAATTTTTTCAAAAGCAAATATTGTCAAATTCCATATTCCAGGATACAATTTTAAAAGGACATTTTCAATACTTACTAGTCCTTATGTACCAAAAAATTGCATCTGATTAAATTCTACAGAATTTCCTTTTTAACTTGATACCCATACTTCTTCTCTAAGCACATTTCACTGAATTTTTTAAATCATTTTTGGATTACTGACGTCAGAGTGAAAAACTAAAAAAGCAATTTTACTATATTTGGCCCATGGTTTCGCGAATATATTGATTTTTGTGTGTAAAATTTACTATCGCATTATATGTATAATGGGCTAGACATTTATAAAAAATTAGCTTTCGAGCATTAAGATTGGCCTCATGCGGTGCTTTATTGTTGGAACGAAGGGTTTCATAACTCAAGTGTACTCTGGACGTCTGTTACCACATTACTCAACTGTCCGTTGTGATTGCAGCGAACTTTCGTCGCTCTGCATGACTGCTTTAAATGCCAATAGTGGCAATTCGTTCACTGATAGGGGTGCACCTAGAGATGAGGTATCAGAGTATCTGCATTTCGAACTGTGTAGCTCGAACTATGGAAACGAGAATTTCTTAAAACAGACATAGCAAAGGAGAAAAAACTGGTCGACTTTTCGCTGTGATACATGTATGTATGTATGTAAATATGCATACCCACATACTATTCCTCTCATGGTTATTTAGCAAATATTTATACGCCTATGGACAATCGCTGTCATCCGCTAATTCCCTACTACTGAACCATAATTAAATTATCAGCGCAGATAATTCCAATTGTTAAAGTAAACACCGGCTTTTTGTGTCGTCTGCAAGCGTGTGGGCTAAATGGTCAAAATTTTTACATATATACACACATATGTACACATATATCATACATACATAAATATGTATAAATGTTTGTTTCCAAAAATTTTGTCATACTTTCCAATTAGCACCGTTTTTTTGGTTGCTGTTATAACTCTGGCGCGGAATCGGATACCGAAAACATGGTTATAATGTGCATATATATGCATATGGTATCTATATATATACATACGTATGTATATATACAGTGGTGGTCACGAATTTAGCACATTAAAAAAGCATCTTTTCTCCTTTCTTACCTGAGATTACCTGAGAAAATAAAGGAGAGTGGAATCTGGTACTCAGATGGCGACAACTATTTAAGATTTTGGAGTCTTCTGGGGAAAAAGTCCGGGAAATATAGCAGATGTTCAGATAACGTCTAACATATCTGATTTGTACTTTTTTACTCCTAAGCAAAAGTACTACATGGCTACTTTTTGCCACCATTGACATGGGAATCTGCCAAAGTGAAGCGTCCTGCCTATGAAAGATAAACACACGGCTAGCAGGTTCTAGCAGCTGAAATTTATTTCAATAGTTTACCCAGGGTTTAAGGAACGTAACCCCAATAGCTTCTTGGCGCAAAGTAGTTACACTCTTCATAAAGTCGATGAAAATGCTTTAAATCATATAAATGTTGTCAACACTGAAAAGTCTAGGAAAAATGATGAAACCCCGTTTTGGAGCAACTATTTTATTCTACGGGCTCGGCACTTAGGATGAAAAGAAACCCCACCAAAACCGGTGATTCAGTTACCAGTGTTGATTCCGTGAAATACCTGCTCCAATTTTTACTTAAAAATACGATTCGTATAACACCGGCGTCAAGGGCCCTTTGTATACTACTTGTGTCATTTTTTGATCGGAAAAAAACCTTAGGGTACGTTTACACAGAAAGCGAGCGAAGCCGTTCCGAGCTGAGTGAAGCTTTCAAATTGCTGTAGCGTCAGAAGCGTGTTGGAGCTGAAAGCAAAGCAGTTTGTGATTTTTATTTTTTTAGTTAATTTATCAGCTTTGTGGCGCAGCTGTAAACAAGATATCAAAATATTATAATAAAAAAAACTTTACAAATTACATCTATCTTTTTAATAAAATTTAGCAAATATTTTTTTGCTTTTCATTAACGGTAAATTTTGTGGTATCTTTGCAGCCGAGCCCATGAGAAAAGTTGCGCTTCGATTCGTTCTGTGTGAACACCAGCAGCTTTGCTTTGTTCCGTCTTGCTTCGCTCGGCGCCGCTCGGCTTTCTGTGTGAACACTCCCTTAGACCGTGTTAATCCGCATGGCTAGAGTAAGGCCAACAACTTAGTTGGCTATTTCGTGATATTGCGAAACTTGCACTCTCTGCTCCTCTAAGACCACTGTGCGACGTCATCCACACAAAAGTATTGAAACCATTTTAAGAAGAAAACTTGGACTTAGATGACGTTTTTAAGAATGAACTTAATCCAAAACACACTTAACGCTTAGTAAGTGTTGACCTTTGGAGAAGTTCGGATCTTCATGCGATTGAAAATATCTTGGTATTCTTTTATACTTGCGATTTGCTATTAAACAGGCACAGAGGCTGGCATGACTAGTGGACAATAATTAAAAATGCTTCGAGCGTAATACTTCCGCCTATGCTGAAGGGAGCTTATCACGTCGATGCAATGCTCTAGCTAAGTACAAGGTTCTTCTTAGGCCTAATTTCATATGAGCTATTTATATAGAGATTGTTGATCAACTTCAAAAATTTAATTTTCAGATCATATATTTAAACTACACTTAAATGGTTATTTAAATATGAGATATGCAACCCTGTGTTTGTACCAAACAACAATCAGTGCAAAATGATACCAACAAACAATTGCAACAACAATTTTTAGGGAGAAGCAACTGCCTCGCTACTTGTTTGGCATAACTAAATAAAGTTGATCTGAAACCCAAGGAAAGAAAGTTAAATAAATAACAATCCAAAATTAAACTTAATTTCCAGGGTATGGTGTGCTAAATTCGTGACCACCACTGTATGTATGTATGTATGCATGTATGCAGAACATACAGCCATACTTACGGGTATTTGAAGCAGGGTGTTCAGATTGATTAAAAAGAAAGGAGCCATTTCTTAAAAAAAAAATCGCAAAAAATCACCAATTTTTTTTTATAAAATTCATGAAATCGGTTTCAAAAAGCTTTTATTTTAAAAATGAGATCTTGTTATATGTTATAACATAGGTTTTAAAACCAAAAACGAATAGGGTAATAATAAATAACACAAATCACTTATATGATAGTGATGTACAAACAATTTTCATAAATTTCCTAAATTTTTAGGCGTACGTATCAAAAAAAAAAAACGCCAAATTGGCGCTAAATCGCCCAATCTGGATACTCTGACTTGAAGATACAATATATAATAAGCTTATAAACTTAAAGCTACACAGGGCTTTGCCGCTTTAACACTGACGGCATTGATCGTCCAAAATCAGTGAAAAAATATTTGACAGTTGTAATTATGATAAGCAAAGTAAATACATATGAACAAATATTTGCAGCTACTCTTAGCAGTTATCATGAAAACTACATACTTTTTATGTGCGTATTTGAATACATCTATGTACTTATGTACTTATAAATAATATATATTTATTTACATATGTATGTATGTATGTATGTATGTACATGTCTAGGTAGATATCTATGCATAGAGCCTACTCGTATGTAAAAGTCAAGGCACTTATCAATAAAAATTCAATATAATCGGGTATATGTATGTATACGCGTATGTATGTATGTATTTAGCTATTTTAGTATGCCGAATGCATAGAAATTATCCCTGGATTTGTGATGAATTTCGGTCGTCTGTTATGAGTAATTAATTTTTTTACATCATAACTTATCACTGTGTGATTGAATAAGACATCAGACAAATAGCTTTAAGAAGTAATATTGTCGGTGTGATACATGTGCAAACATATTTAGAGATCAGTTTGACAAAGAGAATTAATATATTTATAGCTTTGTTCCAGACGCTTTCCGGGCTGCTCCGGAAATTAGAGCGTAAAAATAAAGTTACTCTCTCACAAGTGGCAAAAATGTGTCAACACGTGCCAAAAGTGCCCAGAGCGTGAGGAACGCAGAAAACCACATTTTGGAAACTTTAAATATTATATGAACTTCTCTAGCATAAGAAATCGTGGTTCAGACCGCCATACCTCTTTGGCACAAATCCAGATATATTTAAGCTCGGATCTTGAGGAAAAAAATAGAGAACCTACTCAAGTGAAGCAGAGTGTATGTATTGAATGCATACTACATTTGGTAAAACGAGGCTATCCAGTTTGTTGAATTATTAAAACAGCTCAATCTATGTAGATTGCCCCGCTTGTAACCCAAAAAAAAACTTTCGCCATTATCGCCAAAGAAGTTCACTGCTTTGACTGTTCCTTGGCCTATGGTGTATTGAGATTGATCAATGTTTCATCCACTGTTACGAAATGGCGCAAAAACACCGTCAAGCATCATACACTCGTCAAAATTTACAAAATTGTACGTATTAGTTTATCAACAAATCGCAGTTCACAACAGCAAAATTTTTAAAACTCACTGAATTATCGAACTACCTTCGTAGCTAATTAATATTTTACTTTCAATGCTTTGAAAATTATAGCGGAGAATTTATGCTTGTAAAAAACAAAAATAAGTAGAACTTTAGGACTTATCAATAAATGCATTACATTGTATGTACTTATACACTTTGAACATACATACATACTTAGAGGCGGAAACAGAAATGCTTTTAAAGCGTGTTTAACACCTCCAAGTGTGCGAAGTGACCTTGACATTGACATTTGAATGCATGTATGTATGTATGAATGCCCATTCATATCGCTCATTGGCTGCAATAGTGTAATAATCCAAAAAATCAAAAACTCGAGAAAAGCGGCTTTGAAGTTTACAGTTCACATACGCTCCTATAGTAAAAATGAAGGCACATTTCATCTAATGAGCTATTCTTAATCAATACAACTATGAAAGTTTTATACTACATCGAAGAAGCGGTGACGGTAATTTCTGCATGCCTTATTAAAAGAACTTTTTTTTATATTGATTATGACACTCTTGCAGAAAATAAACGATATGCAAAAACAGACACTTGATCTCAATCATTACATGCGTCTGCATACTTATATCCATACGTATTAATTGCATATAAATTGACAATTTGAGTGATATAACATACTTACAAGTTGACACTTGCATCATGTACATTAGACTGCATCTCTTCCCATACAAAAAAAAGAAGAAAAAAAAAAAAAAAACGTGAGCTGGACCGGTTTGAAAATACCTCCAAAAATTGAGTTTTTTTATAAATAAAAATAGTTTCTTAAAGAATTTTTTGAAAAAATCCCCGTAAATGACAAAACAGTTGCAGCTTAAAAAATCTGCTTAAAAATATTAAAAAAATAAAGATTTTCAATGCTGTTTTTTTACTTTTTTCAAATATTGGTATAAAAACACTTGAATGACTGGAAAAAAACTATTCCGATTTCGACTTATGAGGCATCATTGGAAATAAACTCATTCAAAGTATGAAAGTGAAAGGTATGGTGAACGAGTGTCATTCCAAGTGGAACTAAGATGTGTTGGTATTTAAAAAATAAAAAATAAAATTGGGAATGGAATGAATTTTTTGTAAATAAGAGTGGTAAAATAGCTTTCCACTGATATCTCATAAGTTTAAATCGGAATAATTTTGGCCCAGTTATTTTAAGTTTTTCTTAAGGATTGACAACAGTTTCGATTGTAAATATTCCTTTGGTTAAATTTTAGTTAAGGAGTAATAATTGAAAAAAAAAATTCTTATCAAATTTCTGATTTTTTTTTTAATACTTCAAAAAAGTTGTTTGTTCGTTTGTGTAGTATTGCCATGACAACTGAAGCTGGTAATATTTTTTCAGCTAATTTAAATTTGAAATGGTCTTAGGTTGCTTAACCAATTGTTTGGTTAATATATGGACAATACACTTCTAGAGTAAAATATAAATATTTCATGAGCATGGTGCCAGCACCTCTTTCGGAAAGAGGAAAAAATTTAGAAGGTGCCCCAATAGAGTGGTCCAAAAATGCATGTGAAAAAGTAAAGTCGGAATTTTCATGCTCTCACCCCTTATAGAGCTTTCGCACGAGGCGATTTTTCAGGCAACTTTTGCGTTCAACTCGCGCAGGGTTGCACGAAAAAAAAAATTTAATGGCTAGAAATATTAAAATATAAATAAATATAAAAATATTCGCCATAAAAAGGCGTTTGCATTGTTCAACTTTGCATTCTACTTTTGGTTGAACGGCCCTTCAACTAATCGCTTTCAACAAAGTTGGTCGCCAGCCAACAATTAGCCATTCAACTTTTTTTCGTGCAACCCTGCGTGAGTTGAAAGCAAAATTTGAACGCAAATTCGCCTCGTGCGAACACCTTTTTAGGATTGTTCTATACCAGAAAAAAATATATCCCTATTTTTTATTTTGAAATCAAAAAATATTTAGAGGTCGCCCAA
>NW_023458565.1:5945353-5962511 GCF_013731165.1 Rhagoletis pomonella | reverse complement strand
TTTTTCTTCTATATTTTTGGTTTTGCAATGCAAATCACAGCGCAAAGAGCACAGCAGGAGCAGCAGCAGCCACACAAGCACTTTTCAAATTTTTTGCCCAATTGCCACTTGATTTTACAGCGCGAATTTTCCGTCCGCGTTCCGTCGTTATCGGCTGGCGTGCGGGACGACGTGTGAAAAGTGAATACAAGAATTTTTGCCCTGCTGCTGTAGCCGATTTTTTGTTGTCGGTTGCTGCGCTTCGTAGCCACGTCTCACCTCTTCTCGGTCATGGACTGTTTTGCGTGCTTTTCCTCTTTCAACTTTGTACGTCGTGTCTGTGGTCGTCGTCGTCGTCGTCGTGCCGTCGTCGCTGTTTCTGATTTTGAAATTGACTCAAATGGAAAACTCAAAATTTTCACAATTTCCCGCAAATGTTTTTATTCGTTTATCACGCAGCCAGCAGCCAGTGTTTTGTGTATATGTTCTGCTGTTTTCATCATTTGTATGCTCGGAAAAAGTTCGCACACATTGATGGCATACTCGCAGGCATTGCAGAAGCCTTGTTAGGATAGGCAAGCGAAAATAATGGAGCGCAAGAGCTTCCTAACTCAGCGATAGTAAATTGGCATGCGCAAAGCTAAAAAAGAAAACTCAGTTCTCTTTCGATGGAGTAACGTGGTTGGCGTATACCCCTTACAAAATGAATAGTAAACTTTTTGAAAATATCTAACGGAGATGTTTGGCATTTTGCTTGCGCTGCTCCAACAGTCACAACGGTCGGAGTGAGCAAAGCATTGGCGGGCCATTTGAGAGGTTAGAGGTTCGAATGATGGCACATCCATCCATTTTTTACTTAATTTTTGTTATATTATAAAAGGCTAACATAACAATAACAATTATTATGTAAACCATAAAAAGAAAAATATATTTTTTTAAATTTAATTTAAATTTTAGAAACTTATTTTAATTAAATTTTCTTTTGATTTCTAGATTCTTTGTTAAAAAATAAGATATTTATGAATTTCATTTTGCTTTTAGAAAGTTATTTTTTTTATTTTTTTCTTTTTACTTATATTAAATTTATTTTCTATGTTAATTAAACTTGCTTTTAATTTTTAATTTTTCTTGTTTTTTAATTAAGTAATTTAATTGTTTTTTTTTCTTTCTTAATTTTATTTCTTTTTTTTAACAAGAACTGCAAGAAATATGTAAAACAAGAAAATGCTACGCATTGCCGCAGATATTTTAAACTTAATAGTAATTTTTAAGATTTAAATACTAATTGTTAGTTTCGAAAGAAAGATTCAATAATTAATTACATATTATACAAAAAAAGAATTGTTAAAAAAATATATTATTTCTTTAATTTTATTTAATCTTCAGGAAGTTATTTTACTTTATATTTGGTTATAATTAATTAATTTTTTTTTAATAAAATTTTCTTTTAATTTTTTTATGTTATTTTCCATTAATTTTTGGATTTTTAGATATTGTAAGAGTATATAGTATACCTGCACTAAACATTAAGTAGAGCTATTGTAAACTAGACATAAGGTGTTTTGTGTTTATACCATTAGTGACAAAGTTATGGGTCTAGCCCTTGAGGCATGACCGCCCAGGACAACATCTTGTAAATAGCACTGGTTTGCAGCAAAAATATTCAATGGATGCCACTATCCAATTTCTATGTAGAATTACTCTAATAACATTCTCCATAAAACATTTACATATATATCACTTTCCGATAGGACTGATAGTTTCTGGCGAATTAATTAGTCATTCCAGTTTTTTTATTTTTTAATAAAAAAATGAGAAAAGTCAAACTTAACCAGAAGAAAAATTTTAAAAATAACAGGTTCTGTCCCAAATTCTCGCATTTGTACTAAAGCCTGTTCTGTTACAAAAAAAAAAATCATGTTACTAATGAAAAAAAGCGATTGATAAATAAAGAAGTAATGAGTGGTCAGATGAAAATGCGCAAAGATTTTATGTATGAAATATGAGTAGAAAAGCGTGTTACTCAGGTGCACGTAGCGTATGAGTAACTTTTAATTTTTTCATAAAAAAATAAAAAAAAAACTGGAATGATTAATAAATTTGTTAGAAACTATTTATCAGTCCTATCGGAAAGTGGTGTATAAATGTTTTATGGAAAATTTTATTAACTTCCATTTTAAGATTGTTAAATTGGTTCGTAAGATATACATACATACGTGATTAAGTGGAGCCACTTTTTGTTTTAAGCTGAATAACGGAAAATTGGAAACATCCCGAAAACGTATCCATAGAAAAAAAATGAACTCGATTTTCGGAATCACGGAGCAATCCTACATAGAAATTGGATAGTTGCGCCTGGAGAACAAAAAAAATTTGAGATCCAGTGCACTTAGCGGAATAAAGAAAAAATCGATATTTGATAGCGATAACGACGGACATATTTTAGTAGCCACTTAGCCTTCTGAATATTTCAATATATATTTTTTCATTTAATTTTATTTTTAGAAACTGATTTTATGTATTTTTTCTCTATTTCTAATAATTTTTTTTGTTTTAATTAACTTTTATTTTAATTTCTATATTTTTTGTTTAAAAAAAAAAAAACGATATTTATTTTTTTAAATTTCACCTAGATTTTAGGAAGTTATTTCATTAATTTGTTATTTTTATTTAAATTAATATTTTTTCTTCTCTAATTATACTTTTTTTTGATTCTTAGTTTTTAATACTTTAAAAATTTTTTTAAATTACAATTTAGTTTTTAGAAACTTAATTAATGTAGGCTTTTCTTTTTTTGAAATTAAATTTCTGTATCTTTGAATTGAATTTTCTTTTAATTTATTTTTTATTTCATTTTTAATTAAATATCTTTATATTTCAATTTGTAGATTTTTTCGTAAAGAATAACATTTTTTTAACTTAATTTAGCTTTTAGAAAGGTATTTCTTTTATTTTTTCTTGTTATTGAAATTAAATTTTTTTCTTTTATGAAAACTTTTTTTTTAATTTTTAGTTCTTATTGTTTAAAAAAAGAAAACGTATTTTATGTTAAATTTCATTTAATTTTTAGAAACTCATTTTATTAATCTAATTATTTCATTTCTTTTAATTTTTTCTTTTAATTTTTAGATTTTATTGCATTAAAGTATATATTTCTTCAATTAAATTTTTCAAGAACTTATTTTATTATTTTCTTTTGCTTCTGTATATTTTTATCAATTAAATTTATAAAGTTTTTAGTTTGCATTGTTTAGAAAAGAAAAGTGTGCATATATTTTTTTAATTTCATTTAATTTTTAGAAACGTGCATATGTGTTTATTTTTATAATTTCATTAAAGTTTGTTAATTTATTTTTTTTTTAAATGATTTATTTTTATTTAGTTTTGGTTTAGTTTTTTGTTTTATTGTTTAAATAAATTAATGTTTTTTTATTAAATTTCATTTGTAAAATCTTGTTTTATGTAGGTTTTGTTTTAAGCCTCATTCAAAAACAGGAGGAGGTTATCAATTCGTTGGAATATTTTTTTATTCAATTTTCTTTTAATTCGAAGTTTTTATTGTTTTAAAAATTCATTTTTTTAATTAACTTAATTTTTGGGAACCTTTTTTATTTTTTATTTAATTGATTTTTTGTTTCTTTATTTAATTTGCTTTTACATTTTAGATTTTGTTGTTTAAAAAAAAAAAATATTCTGAAAATTATTTAGTTTTTTATTTTGTTTTAATTTTTTTTTCCTTTTTAGTTTAATATTTACTTTTACCTTTTACCTACAGTTTTACGCCGATTCAGAAAGACGATTGTACTTTTATGGGAAACCTTTTTCATGGCATTGTCTTTTTTGGTTTTAATTTTTTAATGTTGACCGGAAACTGGGCTTAAACCCAGGCACTTGAACCTTTCATTGTGTTTGTGGTCCACCCTCCGCCTTCGTTGTGCAACCATGAGTGCCAGTTCGTCATCCCACCTTCTCCGGTACTCGTAGCCAATGCGAACAAGGCCATAGTTTTTGTGTAGAAGAGTTCTATAGAAAGCGCTAATGGCTCCTTACTTTTGTTCAACATCGTCTGCAAACAGATTTTTAGAGCTCAATTTTTGTTCATCGAGGAAAGGCTCTGCTTTTCAATATCTAGTGGGGTATTGTTAGAAACAGAGGTTCTTCGCTCGAACTTCGGGCTGACTTTATTGGTGGAATAATGCTGGACCCTGGGTAGACAGTATCCTTCGCGGCTTCAAAGTTATAACTGCCAACAGTGACAAGTGTCCCAATACGCGAAGAGATTTTTTTTGTCGTGCCAGGCGGCAGTTTTCCTTGTTCTCTTCAACCCCCTCTAGGCTGGGGGAATCTGTGCGCGGAAAGGCCATTTTCAATTTGAACGCAGCTGAATGTTATGCTCAACTACACTTTTCACAGCCGCATTTGAGAATTCCTTCCCTTCGTAATAGCAAAAGCGGCTTTAAAATGGTCGAGACGGTGGTGTTTATCGATTTGCTTTCCAGGATTTGATGCGCTGTGAAAATTTGGTAAATGATGGATGGAGATCTGAAGCCACATAGACAAGGCACAATCAGTTGGTTCATGAAGGGTTTCAGTCTTTCACAGAGTATCGTCGATAGGATCTTACGCGCAATATTAAGAAGGCCTATCCCTTTGTAATTGGTGCAAACAGCAGGATTTCCCTTCTTGACGATCAGGCACAGAACACTGAGTTTCCAATTTTCGGGACCGGTGTGGTCAAAGCTATAAGGGCAGTGCCTGACTGCTCTTTTAGGTGCGTTCATGACACTCTTGAGCAGTGAATCCCCTGCCTCCTTAATAGCAGCCACTTCAGCCTGAAATACACTAAAGCACTTCGGAAACCCTTAGTACTGATGGAAGACCTCTTCACCAACGCCACCGTCCAGTTTCGATCCATCCGTAAAAAAGTTCACAGCAGTTCCCCCTCTCCAGAAGCTCCACCCGGCCCAATCCTCCCTTGAGGGAAAGTGGGCAGAGAAGCTCCTAGGAGCTATTTCAGTAGGCGCCTGCAAAGTCGGCGAGCACTATGTTCGGCATTAAGTTAAGTGCTAATGTGGGGGTGGCCGTAGTGCCTCACTAACATCAATCAGTTAATTAAATACATTTTGGCCCCTACTCACCCCTTCTTTAATTTTTTCATGTTTTGAAATGTTTTGGTTTTTGTAGCACAGTGTTATTAATGCTTAAATTATTAATATAAATTAGGGCTGGGACTATCCGAATATCCGTTCGGTTACTCGTCTATATTGGATAAAATCCGTATAGTATGGATATCCGGTAACATTCGTTGATCATCCGGTAAGTATCTGGCTATTTGACTATCCGGATATTTGAAACATTATTTTAACGGATCGGCGGATTCGAGCTGTACAACGACATGGACATAGCGCAGCGAATTAAAATACAGCGGCTCCGCTGGCTTGGCCATGTCGTTCGAATGGATACCGACGCTCCACCTCTGAAAGTATTCAACTCGGAGCACGCTGGCGGTAGCAGAGGAAGAGGGAGTCCCCTACTGCGATGGAAAGACCAGGTGGAGAAGGACTTGGCTTCACTTGGCATTTCCAATTGGCTTCAGTGGCACAGAAGAGAAACGACTGGCGGGCATTGTTGTACCCGGCCAAAATCGCTTAGGCGATTACAGAGTCAAATAAGAAGAAGAAGCGGATATCGATACGCTATTCGGATATCCGGGTATTCAGGTTTCGAATATTCGGGTTAGCCGGATAGTCAAAAAATCCGGGCAGAACTCAAGTTTTTATTTAAGCTATCATCATACGTATTGTACAATGGGAGAGAATTCGAATAGTATTTTCAGAAAACGATACGATATGTTTTCTCTACGACTTTTTAATTTCTAATTTCAGATTCAAAAAGCTGCGCGGCTAATACATATGTATGTATGTATGTAGGTATGCTTGCTTGTACACGAATGAGAATTCTACTTCGGTAAATCTCTCACACAGCTTCGTTATCAAGCCAAATAAAACTTCTTGCCTTAAGCAAATCTTGAAAAAACTGGGATTAGGTTAAAACCTATTACAGGACCACGCTATTTTGTAACCAACACTAGCAACCAAAATAGTCCAAATATATGGAGAAAATATGGTTACATTAACATTGCGATGTTATTGGGCCTGACCACCTCTTGTCTAACGCTGCATAACAGTGGACCACTTCTGGTCCACCGCTGCCCCACATAGGACCACCTAGACAACTACTCCTTTTGGACCATGGCGCATTCGGCAGTCGAATCATATTGCCGATGGTCCACGAAGGGATGGTTTTCAACACATATATCAGGTTTTTACTAGTATACAAAGTGACCCTTTTGCACATACTTTAAAACTACGACCCAGTGTACTACCTGGTTCTCAAATTTTTGCAGGAAAATAGTTGGGGTAGGAAAATCTTCTGCGCAACTCACGCTCACTCAATAGGTACTCGCGCAACACTTCTATATATTGGCTACAACACGGCATGTTTCAGTGAGGTAGGGTGAGTGGGTAAAATGGAGCATTTGAAGAGAGCGAAGGGAGCGCCAAATACGTGCATATGCACATATGTATATATCTACATATGGCCTAGATAAAATTTCATTTATACATAAGTATATACATATGTATGTACATATATTTGTAGGAAATTAATAAGTTGTACGAAGTAGGGATGTTGCGAATGTGGAATTTTAGACATCCGCGGATACGAATATCTAACAGCTAACCTCCGCGGATGCGGATGCGATTGCGGATGTCAAGTATTTTTAAGAAACAATTAGAATCTAGCATAATGTCGAGATCGTTGTTTAAACAACGCTTACAAGCCAAACCAGATACATGTCAGGTTGTTCTAAAGCTTCTTAAAGCGTCCTTCGGCTGTTTCAGAATTTGGGGAATCTGTAACTTCGTCAGCGTTTTTCGATTTTAGTTTTTGTAATTTATTTTTAATACTTTCTTCTGCGACTGGTTTGAAATATTTGTGCTTATAGCGAGCTAAATAGGTGGATATCGAAAATAACTTATTATTTTTGGACAAAATTCTCCAAAGGATCCAATGTATATCCCTATGAAAAAAATATTTCCCGACAAGTAAACAAAATTACTGTTTTTAAAATTTTTGCTAACAATAAATTCCCCAAAGAGCCCCATTTGAAATTATTGAAACGAATATATGTATGTAATATCAAAATCAAATCACGAAAATATGGTTAAGAATGACAGTGCACACTTTCTTCGTTTGTGTCTAGTTGTTTTTTTAAGATTGGTCCAGAAAAATCATAAGAAAGAAAGAAATCAATGCGGGTATTTCTACAATTTGTCATTTTGTTAAAATTAATGCGGAAGATCCGCGGTTGCGAATGCGAATTCGCAACAACCCTGGTACGAAGCACCGAGAGAATGTAGAAAACAAAACATCTACTGATGTTCCTGAGAAATTTTGAAATGTGTGCATATTGGTCGCAGACGAGTTATCTTATCTATAATCCTTTTACAGCATGTTTGGGTGCCACTGATTATATTTTCAATTCGTCGGAATATTTTATTTATTTATTTAATACTCCTTAACTTATTAAAATGTTTTTCTTTTTTCAAAATCAGCAAACTATGAATAAAACCAGTAAAAAATCATAGAATTATATATATTACATGTATTATCCCCCATCATTCAAACAATTTTTTATGAAATTTCCACAAGTTAATATCATCGTCTTTGAACTAACACATCATCGGAAAATTTTTGTATCCACTACATGGTTATCGGTGTTGTCGCCGCTATACTGGCTGCAACTGCAGTCGCATTTTTCTTAATAGCAATTTTCGCAACCCCACTGGCGCATTCCGTCGAGCCGCCCATCAAAACCAAAAACATACCGTTATGCGCCACAGTCTGCCACAGTTTGGCAATCCATTTATCAATTTTCATTACTGTTTTTTCCGCATTATCTAGCTGAAATTCTTCTATGCCCAATCGCAAATTGGTAATGGTCAAATTGTGTTCTAAAGCTACTTCACGTGCCTTATTAATTGCCTGCTTGTTTGTATCCAATTCGTAAAGAGAAACACTTTTCTGTGTTTCTTGAATTGAAATCTCTTCAGTTTTCATTAAGATTTCCTTCATTTGTGATTGTAGTGTGCCACTTGTTATAATTGCTGTCCTCTTGTCGCGTTGGGAGGCGTACGCTAATAAATTATTTTTAATATTATCGCCGCTTGCCAAACGCATAATATCATGTAAACGTTTCTTTTGTGTCAATATTTCATCCCCATACTCGAGGCTGTTTGCTAATTTCATTTTCACCAACTTTAAACTGGCCAAAGAATCTTCGACCGAGTCGTGACCTGTAAACATAAAAACATATGAAATATTTATATTTTTCACACATGAATGTAATAGACTTACCATCAGCATTTTCTTGTATAGCCTCTTTCAAAAAAGTCATGGCAAGTGTTTGCAACTTTGCCTTCCTTCTCCGCACGCCACTCAAGTTGAAACACATGCTCGTATCAATCACATACGGATGCATCATCTTCATAGCATTCAAATCAAAGTTGAGTGATTGACCCACCAAAATGGCATCTGGTGGTAGGAGCTCTTTCAATTCCCGCTGCACATCGCCTAGTGTTTTAGTGACTATTTGCATCATTTCCGCCGTAATTCCAGAGTATGGTGTTAAATAGTCAACAATTTTATTTGTTGGCATTACCAGAGTTTCATAAACGGTTTCGAGCTTTTCATTTACAATTGAAATACGTGTCAGCTCATTATGTCCAATAATTGTACGACACATTTCACAATCAATACCGAACATGGGACTATTGTCTGTAACAGGTTCGTATTTGTCTTTAGTAAACACGTAGTCTTTAAATCGCTCGCTAAGTTCGCCTCGCAATGGCATTGGATAACCCTCATCTACCATTTGTAAAGCGGAGAGCAAGAGTTTGGTACGTGGAAATTTATCGCCAACATTCAGGTTATTTTTCTTCGATTCTACACACGCCTCATTGATTGGGAAAATTGCTTTAACGAGCAAAGTGGGATCTTTCGTCATTTCTACAGCAGATTCCAAGGAGCCATGCTCTTCAATTAACTTATGTGCCTGTACATTGGTTAGCGGTACCTGTGCCATTTCTTCTATGATGGAACCATCTTTCAGTGGTGGCAGCACAAGTTCTAAGCGTGTCTGAAATATTTGATTTGTTTGCGAGAATTTACTTTCATTTGAAAGGTAGTGATATAGTGAAAGTCCCTCTAATATCAAAACGACACTGTGAGATAGTCGTAGTGGCTTTTCCAAGTAGCACCATCGATCTGGTGAGCACGGCGACTTTTTTCCAATTAGTGCAGACATAAGCAAATGTTGAATGTCTGTTAGAAAAATTGGGGTACGTTGATTTTGTGGTGTCTCCAGGGATGCACGTTGGCCAAATTCGCGCATTCGTAAGATTGGCACGTTCTCCAGCTCCCTCTTACGCTGCCGCAGTTGTCGACGTAAATCTTTGTACTGTTCTTCAGTTAGTTGCAACTTGAGCCGTTGTTGTTCTGCTGCTAATTCTGTTGACGACGATGTATCGCTGCTATCTCCATCAATGCTTTCACATTTTGCTAGTTTAGGACGCTTGTTTTGTGGCTCATCTTCAGTGCGTAGGCCTTGCTCAGGCAAGGAAATTTGAGGCTTTTTAGCATTTGCTTTAGCTGCTTTCTTTTTGTGAGTGACCTAAGGTAAAATATGTTAAACACACGTTTTACGAAATATACATATCGATGGTCCTGTACAATAACGACACAATTGAAAATTCAAAACGTAAAAACCCTTACTACTGTTAAGTGGATAATGTCTATTATCCTTCTCGAATCTATGTCCAATCTCTATGACTCGTTTTAGCAATCTTTGCTGCTTACTTTAGTAAGGGTTGGAAATGGATTAGAAAATGATTAGAGGCAAGAAGCCACTTAATAGTAACATATATATTTTTTTTTAATTTGTGTTGTTATTGCAGAGGACCATCGATATGTATGTAGTTTTGTGTACATGCCTTTACGAATCCATCGTCGTCATTGTGGGCAGAGGTCTCGCATGTTGCAGCAGCAATTTGTTCGGCCGCAGATTCTCGACGGTCATCGTCATTTAGTTGCACTATTTTTGCTAAAGCGAGCAACTTCTTTTTCTTCTTTTCCTTACGTTCCTCTTGCTTGTTTGAAAATGCCTTCATTATCGATTTTTTATTTTCTTTGAACGGTATCATACAAAATAAATGCGGATCAACAAATTTTTATTTTGTTATTTTTGAAATTTCACGTGGAGATGAGACATTTTTGTCAATCAAAAAGGGCAAGGTTGCCTTGTTTATGGAAGTGACAGTGCTTATTTCAAGTTGGCAAGATTGGAGGTTTGTGACCCAGCTTAGTTTTTTTTAGTCTTTGGTATTAAGTTTGCTCCCGTAAATCTCCCGTCTCCACAGGATAAAGTTTATATCTTGATACATATCATGATTCAATAATACAAGGTTCGATAAACTGACAGTTGTCTCTCTCGCACCGCTCCCTTAGCAGTGGCACCGTGTTGCTTCTTTGCAAATTTACATGGAAACAGTGTAGCTTTGGTGTGAAATAAAAGTATAAGCTTTTGTGCAATATGTTTATTTGTATATGCATATGAAGCATATTTAAATGATGAAAACATAAGCATTGGATGTTTACATCAATTCATAGTAGTCTTATTTTAATTTTGAGTCATTTTGCAGTTTTTATACGGCTAAATAGCATATAAATTACGTAATACACGTAGATATATCAATATTACGTTCAACATTTCGTTTAAAATGCCAGATTTCCTGCAAATACATTAGAATTTACAAAACGAATTTCACTACTAATTGCCTACTTTGCGTACTTTTCTACTACCATTTTCGCAACAAGGGATTGCATTCTTGCCCTTTCTCTGTCCTTCGTAAATGCAACCTTTTGTAAGGGAGTGTCAAACCGCAGCTGTCAATAATTATCTAACCTTGTATTATTGAATCATGGATACATATGTCAGAATATAATTTGCCAATGGAGACCGCTCATTGCTCTTCGAGAGCAATATATATCAGAGCTTATATCTTGCCATCTATTGCCGGCAATTTGGTAGTTTGACAGCTACATTTTCATTTGCACGAAAACTTCGTGGCTGCAACATCATTATTATTTTAATATAAAAGCAAAAATTGAGCTGTTTCCTGTTAAAATAATTGTAATTATGTATTTGGTTGTAAAATAGCCTATTTTTTAAATTTTTTAAGCGATTTAATCCGGCAAAAATACGTTTTCGAAGCTATCATACAAATGCTTATATCAAGATATAAAAAAGCCCACACAAATATTGCCGCTGATATAACTTATGGCCGTCTCCACAGGATGACATTTATTGCTGCCCAGCTGTCATTTTGGTCGCTAGTTACAAACAAAGAACGTAAATGTATAAGAAGCGACAACTCGTTACTTTGAAAATGTGCCGCGACGATTTTGACCGTATCTGAAAGGTTGAGATGAGGAGTTCGTCTCCCTTTTGACTCTGTCCGCGGCAGATTTTTGATTTTCGCCTCGAATGCGGAAAAATCAAACAAAACAGAAGAAAAGCGGCAAATGTGTGTGAATTTCTGTGGTTATTTCCACAAGTGGTTGAAAAAATGTAATTTAATTTAGAAAATATATAAATTATGGTGTGAAATATAGAATATTCAGTGCTTGTGCAAAATACGGAGGTGCTTGTATGTGAAAGTGTCTATATTAATAATAAAAAGTGTTTGTTGCAAAGTGTTCGTCAACAAGTGTCGATTGTCGGTGTATGTGGATAAAAGTGATCATTATTTTAAACAAAATCAGTGTACTTTTATATAAAAATGCATTAGTTTAATAAGAAATCTATGCATTTATATATGAGTGTACTTATGTTTTGTTTTCATCTGGAAATTTACATATTTAAAGTGTGCAAAAAAAAGTTATGTGTCGGGCGATTTGGTGGATAAAGTGTGTATATGGCGGCTTTATTAGCAAAACCAATGTTTATTATAAAAAGATGGCATAAGTTTAATTTAAATCTATGCATTTATACATGAGTATGCGTACATTTTGTTATTATCGGGCAAGAATGAATGTTTTCCAATTTTTTGTTCATATGCATGCCAAAAATAAACGCGTAAATGTGAAACCTCAGTTGTCTCCGTCTTTCTCACATCCTCCGCCTAAAAAAACCTATAAATATGAAACATAAGTTGTCTCCGTCTTTCCCACGTCCTCCGCCATATTTATCTTGACAAGTTCTTAAATTCCTGCAAAATGCCGCGTCCTGACATATTTACGCACATACATATGTACGCTTACAGTAGGCTGCTCCTAACATGAACATCTTGAAGCCCATTTTGCTTGTTACCGAAAATTTTCTAACCAGCAAATTCTGTTACCAAACATTGTTACCACAATTCTAATTATCTAAGTAATATTTTAATTTATTCCGCATTTCAGCTATGAAGTTTTTTAGAAATTCTGTTGTTGCATATTTCATGGGGTAATATTTTGTTACCTGCTTATGAGATGCAAACAAATTTTACCGGTTACGAGAGTTCGCAGAATGCGAAAAGGGTTAAAAAAAGAGAGGAACTATATTTTTCGGTAAAAAAATGACCAACGCAGAATAGGCTTGTTAATGTACGATTTTTTGTGTTTATCGCTTTTGATGATAGTAAACAAAATTTGTGTTACCAACGGAGAATAGGTCTGTATGTATACACTCACTTATACATGCTTCAGAGCTTTGCAATTATCAATAATGCAAAATAATTAAATTTTTTGAATTCGTATACATGTTGCTCTTAGTATCTAGAGTCAACTGTAAGCAAATCGTAGGCGATCGGTTTACAAAAATTTTAAAATTGATGACCGAAGCTGGTGAAGGCAACCATGTTGCCAAATTACATTTGTTGTAAAACCACTTATGTATGTGATTTCAGAAGTTTTGAGTTTACATCAAAATATCATGGGTCATTTGTGCAAAAAAATTATGTTTATTTTATTTTTTATTAAAATAAAATCTTAAACCACTAACTAGTAATTTAAAAGTTGGAAGGAGCACTGCGGTTTAGAGGTTTACAGAAACAATGGCTAAGCTCGAGATAAGTGATTTTTGCAAACGTCCTCAGATTTTACTGCTGAGTTGCAACTTTTCATTTGACTGGCTGTGATTTCTTCAATTTTACATTTTAGAATTTTTGTGGCCCTCGCGCAGAAGTTGCGCTTGTGGGCGATGAGTTTGCGGGGAGAAGTATGGTCATTGAATTTATGAATGAATGAGTTTGACCTTGAAGAATATGCGCATGCGTTCATGAATGAATTTGTTATGGTTGTATTTTAGTGGCATATGCGTACATGTACATATGTACGTATGTACGTATATTTGCATGGATGTAGAAACATACACATGTTAGGAGGAAAATCGCAAGAGTACATTTGTACAAATTGATGTAAATTATTTATTGATTATAAATGTACATTTGGTTGATATAAAAAGGGTAATTTCATCCATAAATTACAACTTTACAACTTCCATACTAAAGAGGAAGCTTATAAAGGTCTTGCATAGCGCATGTATTTAATTTACTTATATTTGTTTAAAATTATAAAATAAAATAAATCTATGCACATGCGCATGCAAATTGTTAAATGCCGTCAGCAAATAAACAAAAAGAGCTGCGGCCATGTTTGTTTTTCATTTCATTTGATTATTTCTATCATCGGTCACTTTTTCTTAACGTTCTTTATCGCCGCGAAACCATATGTGCGGCGAATTCATTTACGAAAATGGATGTTAAAACGGACGCGAACTCCTCATCTCAACCTTTCAGACCTCACTCGCCGACTTTAACGAGTTGTCGCTTCTTATTGTTACGATTATCCTCGAAACCTTGAGGGATTTCCCAAATATACTCGGGCTCGTATCGCTGGATTGTTAAATAAAGGCTAACGATGACCGAATTGTAGTACAATTAACTTTATTGTACAACAAACAATTTACAATACTTGCTAATACAGTAAAAACACTTTACAATACTTGTTAAAGCAATAACAACGCTTTACTACTTGTTAACACAATTAAACTTATAGCTTGCTTATTCGCAACTCGATTCTCCGCTAACTTTACTTGTAGCTTGCTGACTTGTAACTAACTCAACTCCGCGTTGGCGGCGCCCTTATATACCTGCGCTGGCACTTATGGCAACTCTAGAACATTCTGAAGTTTATCGCTCATTCTCTTTCTCTCGCTGTTCGCAGTGTTCATCCAACTTGACGTTTCTCTTTGTAGAACATTCTACGTCATTCTTCGAACATTCTGCCTATTTCTCGTTGTTCGCTTTGTGTTGCCGCAGTATTCGCCACACTGCCCTCCACCTAAGTCTGATCGTCCCGATCAGACACACTTGCCGCTCCAACCGCTGCAAGTCTTTCCAAGTGGGCCACTTTCATCTTGGTCCTCGGTCTCCCCATTGTCTGGATCCGATGCACTGCGTCCCTCAGCCGGTTGTCAATCTTAAACGGATCTTTCCAGTCACGTCTTTGCTTAAAGGTGAAGTTTTTCTTCTTCTGTGACATGTACAACCGCAATGCGTTACTGGACATTGCTTCCGGCTTATCTCCGGGAGTGCACCATCTCACATGGTCGTGCTTCTGCCGGCCACTGGTGGTGACCAGACCATGTCTCTTCTCGTGGGCACCATTTTCGCCAGATCTATGCCGCATCCTCTGTCCATGACACCCAGGCTCCTGCCTTCGTACTGCACTGCCTTTAGCACATCTTGCTAAATCCGGTTCCTCACGTTGAAACTTTCCCAGTGTTTCCGCGTCTCGCTTTTTCGCCGGCATTAACCTCATTGACCGGACATGTATAACCTCATCCTTGGCTTCCGACTTAACTGCTCGCCTTTGCCGGCCACCTTTTCCGGGACACTTCAAAGCGCGGCTACTGTTTCCACAGCCCCTTCCATTTCCGGCCACCGGCGTATCACCATTGCAACGTGGTTCAGTGGCTTTCCTCCTGCCAGAAACACTGCCTGGCTTGCCATGACCACTTCCTTGTTGCGACCTCTTGTTCACTGAGCTGGCGGAACCGTCACGCTTTTCCTGTATCAGTGAACCGCTTCCTTCTCCTGATAAAACCACTCCGTCTCCATCACTGCCAACCTCCGCCCAACTAACCGCTTCCGTTTCTGTTGGAATTGTCGACACTTCCTCTAAGACTAACCGTCTACTGCAGTACTGACTGTCGTAACCAATCCTAAGTGGCACTTTCCGGTGACGATCTGTCAGGATCATTCTCTGGAGGTCAATCTTCATGCCTTGGCCAAGTAAGAAATCCACGCCGATGATGACTTCATCCACAATGTCTGCCACTATAAACTTAGTGTACGAGGCCCAATCGTCGATTATCACCTCGCATGGTACTTCTCCTAATACTTGGGTGCATTCACCAGTTGCAGTCTGCAGCTTTGCTCCAGGTAGTGGCTTCACATAAAAAGTGGCCAAATCCGGTCGAATAATGGAATGTGTCGCTCCAGTATCCACTGTCAGTACTCTCTCCTGCCCATTCACACATCCACCAATAGTGAGGTTGCTCGCATTCCGGCCAATTTGTGAGACGGAGATTATGGGCCCTTCAACTTCTGGAGCCAGCACGCGGCCCTTCCTGCTGGCTCGTTTCAGTTTAACGACTGATTGGAGTTGGCTTCGTCTCCTTCAGCCCTGCGTTTGCGTCCTGCTGAATTGTTGTGACCATTGGAACTTGCGCTGCAATCGCGGGCGAAGTGGCCTGACTTTCCACATTTAAAACATTTGCCAGAACCATGCTTTTTCTCGCCCAGCAGTTGGATAATCTTCTTCAGCATTTCATTTGTCTCGTCCGGTGTTTCCACTTCCACGCGATGTGCTTTGTAGGCTGGTCTACTTAGGAGCGCCGCCGTTTCACGCGTCTGAGCATACGAGACGGTTTCAGCAAATGTTGCCTTTGGATTCGCGTACGTCTCTCGCTTGGTATACATGTCCCGCATTCCGTTGATGAACCTCTGGATTTTTACTCTTTCAAGGTGCTCACCAGATGCGTCTCCAATTGCCAAATGAGCCAGCCTTTCAATCTCAGAGGCGAATTCCTGTAAAGTCTCGTTGGATTTCTGGCAGCGATTCTCCAGCTCCATCTGGTAAATCTGTCTCCTGTGCTCGCTACCATAACGTCTTTCCACTGCACCCATTAACGCATCGTAACTGTTCCTTTCACAATCAGGAATAGTCTGCAAGATTTCCGCTGCAGGTCCTTTTAATGCAACGAACAATGCAGCGGATTTATCCTCCATGCTCCAGTGATTTGCTGTAGCTGTCTTCTCAAACTGGAGCTTAAAGACTTGGAAAGGAATCGTGCCATCAAAGGATGGAGTCTTTACCTTGGGCGCGCTGGTCGAAGAAGGTGGGCGATTCAACTGCATATCTCGGAGGCGACCTTCCAACTCTTCTACCTTAGCCTCGACTTTCTCCTGTCTCTCTTCAAGTTTGTCCTGTATTTGTGTAATTTTTTCATCCTGTGCTTCCATCTGTGATGATATGCGTGCCTCCTGTGCCTGTAGCTGAGTTTCTAACCGGGATGACACCTGCGCTGATACCTCGGAAGATATACGTGTTTCCAAGGCTTGCATCTGTGAGGAAACGTCTGACGACAACTGCGACCTCTGTTCCTGCATCATCTGTGACATGGCAGCCAATAACGTGTTCATGTCCATACCTGTTGATGAACAAGGAGCATTTTGCTGTTCTTCAACCTTCCCGGATGTCTGTTGCACATCCTTTGACGAACATGCAGCCTCATCCTTCTGTTCGTCCTTTGCGGATGTATCGTCGGGTCTACCTTGGAAGTCGTATTTGTCCACGTCGATGCCTTCAGCTTCCATAGCCTCTCGCAACCGGGATAACAATTCCACTTTTCTTCCGGAGGTTGCTAAATTTCGTTTCTCCAACTCCTGCTTGAGTTCCTCAATCTTTAGATCCTGAATTTTTGCCATTTTCAGTAGTTTATCCTTCGGGATTTATTTAACAATCCCACTTCTGACACCAATTGTTACGATTATCCTCGAAACCTTGAGGGATT
>NW_023458565.1:5937478-5945253 GCF_013731165.1 Rhagoletis pomonella | reverse complement strand
AGGATTTCTATTTTTTTTTTCTTTTTACAATGAACTTGAACTTTTTTGCTTGGTTTTTAACCGGCTTCAAAAAAAGGAGGAGGTCATCCATACTAATTTGGTTTAGATCTGATCTTGAATCATGAAGATATTAACGGTACTCTTAAATTTTTATATGAGAATTGAAGTCGGTGCTGTTTTTTTTTTGCTTAAATATTCCTCGAGCGTCTAGATGCATTTCTGCATCAAAAAGAAAAATTTGAAAAAATGTCGCTTACGTTATTTTGGCGGTTAGGGCTCGATATGTACATAAAAATACTTTGTTTCTTAGGTACATTTATAATTTTTAGTAAAGTTTTCGGAAATTGGGTACAAGTTGAAAATTAAATTTTCCATCCCAGATGGAATAGCAGCTGCAAAAGAGAGCCAGAAACAAACAGCTGATTGCTATTTGTTCAATCAACATACCTGAAAGTCAAAATTAAATATACCCAGCAGGGTTGCACGAAAAAATCAATTCAATTAGCACTCAAGTAAGTACTAATTGAAAATGCAAATTTTGTATTTTAATTCAAAATAAAACCAAAAACGAATTGCTTCTGATTAAGAATGAACTGACTTTATTTAAGAAAGGAAAACCTTACAGGATTCGCAGAGTTTATTTTTCTTATTTTTACATGTACTCGGAAACCACTTCTTTTCTTGTCCCGTTTGTTATGACCTCCTTTTTATCGACGCCAGTTTTCCAAGCGCACCTAGATTTTTTGCCAACTAAAGGACGGTATAAAAGCTACACAACGGAAACATTTTTTTAAGTGCCTTCCGTTTTCGTATGATTTATTTAACACTTAAGTCGTACGAATGTCACGTCCGATATCATGGAAACAAAGTTGAAGATTCAGAAACACTTTAGATATCAGCTTGAGCTCGAGTTGTTTACAATTCTAAATGTTTATTGGTATGCTTTATGTGACGAAGAAATCTTTGAAGAATGACAAGCCAAATCTTTTGTTGTGATGACATTTAAATACTTTTATCACTGGCTTTATTATGCTGCCTCGTCTTTAATACTTATTGTTTAAAGCGAAGCTTAACAGAAAATTTTTCAATAGCAGATTGTTCAGTTTTTTAAACCGATTTTTTTATTAGTCTTCTCATAACTAAGTATAACACCGAGCGACAGAAACCAAAAAATTTCAAAAGATAAGAAAGGACCTAACCAACACTTTTTTCGAAACTGCATTTTTCGCAGATTAAAATACACCTTCAATAAAAATTTTAAAATGTTAGTAACAAAAACAACAGAGTTACATGCCACTTTTTAAAAATCCCTACCTGTTTTTGATACTCTTTTTATAATGTCTTCCGCTTGTCCTGTACAATAAATAATTTGTTGGTTGGGGGTATGTAGAATTAAAAAAGGATAATTTGTATTCCTGGCAAGGACGAATAAATATCGAAATGCGTTTTTAATAAATTTTTTTTTTTATACTAAACTTATAAAGCTAGAAGGACGAAATTAAAGGATGTGCTCGTGTGGTCCGTAACGTATAATTTTTGCAAAACTAAATATTGGAAATTTTCGAGAATATATTTAAGGATACAATTTTAAAAGGACATTTTCAATACTTATTCGTCCTTGTGCACCAATTCTACAAAAATTCCTCTTTTATTTAATATCCATATTGTTATTCTACATTGCATTGAATTTTTTAAATAATTTTTTTTTTAATTAGTCATATCGAGCCCTAACCGCCAAAATAACGTAAGCGACATTTTTTTCAAAATTTTCTTTTTGATGCAGAAATATTCCTAGAGCATCCAGATGCATTTCTGCATCAAAAATAAAATTTTGAAAAATATGTCGCTTACGTTATTTTGGCGGTTAGGGTTCGATATATTTAAAATTTCAAAGCCCTTTAAAAAAATCTTGACCTCAGACGATGGCAGTTTTACTATATTTGGCCCCTAGTTTCGAAAGTATATTTGATTTTGATTTTTTTGTGTGAAAATTTTACTGTCGCACGATGTAATTAGTAAATTTCCCCTAGAAGCACAAATAATACAATCCCGAATTTCCCCTAGAAGCACAAAGAATACACTCCCGAATTTCTAAAAAAAAAACACATAGTCCTGTAACTAATAGCATTTAGAAATCCACTCCTATATTATGCGGCCATCGTTTCCATATATGTATGTAATTATAAATGTGTATGTATGTTTGTATTTACACATGTACTATATGTATTATTATATTTTTTTCCCCCATGTACACTTACAATATCTTCCTCGGGTATTGTTGTACACGAAGTGCGCACATGTCGCACACGATGTATCACATCCAAGCTAAGTCTGTGCTCATCGCGTATTGCCTCCGCTGCTACGCGTGATGTTAAATGGCCGCCATCGGAAAACGACCGGATGCGCACACCGCCATTTTCATCTGTAGTCAAACATATCGATTTGAAACGATCGATCACCGTACCTTGTATCTGATTGACGCCCAATGAATTGCCCATGGCACACACACAAACACAAAATATAATAAAAACACAAGCGAGCAATGCGGATTGCAATGCACATACACACACGTCGGCAATGCGACTATAAATATGTACTTGAATATATTGCTACTACAATTCCATAGAAAAACAAACAAGAAGAAGAAGCTATTGATAGCCAACGCCGGATGGCACGGAGGCGCCAATGCGTCAATTATCACGCAACAGTCAGTGGCCGCGAAAACAAATAGATTTGTATAAAGGCTTGCGGAAATGGGTTGCTGCAACTATTTGCAATATTTGTACCGCACGCCTCAAGGATCCCGGTCAGACTAAATTATATGCAAATTCTTCTCACAACAGCATCCGTTGCGTTGTTGCTAGCCTGCAGGACAGAGCTCACCAGCCAGCCAGCTAGCCAACCAACCAACCAACCAACGACCCAGCCATATTCTACAACTTATAATGAGCAGAGTAACATTAGCAGTCAAAGCGTCAACTTTTAACTTAATTATAATATAGCGCTATGTTTGGCCTGCTGTTATTGTACATATGTAAATTTATGTACGAGTAGTAGTACAACAATAATAAATGGTTGAAAGGATAGAGTTTCAAACACACTCCGCCGTCGCCATAGCAGCCAAGGGAGCTTATGTAGTTACGCTGACCAGCTGGATTGACAGATTTAACAGGTGGTTTTTACACGGCCACACAGCCACACCGCTACACCGCAATACAAGAACAAAAGCGTAAACAAAAAGAATGTAAAAAAATATGAATATGTTATGTGAGAGTGGCAGGATAATTTTAGCACTTTTTTTCAATATTAATATTGTAGTGAAATTTGTGGTATCTAAAATCATTCAAGTGTGAAACAGTTATGAGCATAAAGTACAGTAACAGAGTAGAAATTATGTCAGCTATGTATGTGATAAGTTTGTATGTGTAACGGTTAACAATAAGTCTCTGACACAGTACATGTAAAAACGAATGTAAATTGCTTAAGTTGAGAAATATTTTTGGTTTTTCTTGCTTCTTTTCAGAGGATTCAGCAAATCCTGAGTATCAAAGTATTTAGACACTTTTACCTAACGAAATACCGCGTACATACGTAGCTAGTATTTTCGGCGTCCTTTAAACGAGTCGCAATTCATGATGGCGGCACCGTAAAACAATAGAGACGTTGCCGGAGGACTTCCATCTGCATAAAATTTTATCAAAGGAGTCTTCCAATGGGATGGGAATCCTAAGGAGGCGAGGTGACACCTTTACGAACGATAACAGGGAGACTCTAAATCCCCTGCTTCAAGTACATTTCCCAGGCTACTTGGTGCAGCATGGTCTGATGGCCCCTGTCTCCTCGGAACACAGTTTCCCTAGAGTGAGAAGTCATAGAAGATCTGGCTTCATCTTTGACAGGGACAAGGTAGGGTGGGCGCTATAATCTTTCGAACCCTTCAAAGCAGCGGGTAGTGATGGGATCTTCTCAGCACTACTGCAAAGAAGTATTGAGGATATTATTGATCTCCTAATCTATCTCTGCCATAGACGGTCCCAACCCCGGTTTGAGAAAAGAGGAGGGGAGACAGGGGGCTTTGGGGTTTCCAGGGTACGGGCTTGACGAACCCGCCTCCCCCAATCAAAGGTTACCAATCCTGAGTCGGTCGGAGCCTCAATTGCAAGAAGAGTCTACGGCTTTCGAGGTCTTACCAGAGACTTAAAACCTGGTACCGCGGGCGAACAAATGTCGCTGGAGTGTGTTCGCTGGCTAGGTAATCAAAGCCGGTGAGACGAACAAGGCCAAAAGACAGGCCAGATGCACATGTAAGATCGTACAGCTGGTGAGATTTGCAAGGAAGAATGTGGCTCGTCAAGCAACTCGAGCGGGTGTAGAAAACCGGAAAAGGAGCAATAATACATGCTTATTGTCCACCCGGGCTGGAAAGTGCTCCCCAGTAAGGCTAGTAAGACCTGCGTGATTAGCGAGACGAGCAGAATGAATGAGGTGAATTAAGCGATTCAAACGAGGGTTGAAAGTCGGTTTTCACTCCGGGCTGGGACACCTGGGGTGGACTGAGATCAGTAAGTCTTGTGAGGGGAGCGAGACGAGCTGGATGATAATGGATGTTGTTATGGGTAGCAACACGATGAAGCTGCTCCCGGTTAGGGAGACACTGTTGGAGGTTGATGGATGTGGCTCGTCAAGCAACTCTAGCGGGTGTAGAAAACCGGAAAAGGAGTAATACTGCATGCCTTCACACCCCGGGCTGCAGTTTACTCCCCAGTAAGGCTAGTAAGGCCTGTGAGATTGGCGAGACGAGCAGAATGAATATAGGTTAATGGTGGCAACATGGCGAAGCTGTTCTCCGGTTAGGGAGACAGTGTTGGAGGTTGATGATGGCGGAAAAGCAAATCTGATTAGCTGTGAGGTTAAGCAAGTGTATTCTGGTAGGTTTACTAGGTCGCATGAGTTGAGCTGGTCGAGTAAGTCTGGCGGGCGAGCACTACTACAGTCTGTTCAATGAGGTACGGCCCCTTCGGGGAGTATCGCTGGGGCTGTGGTTTAATACCTAAATGCGGGTAGAACTCACAAGGGTTCAACGTGGGTGCCGGGACCCAAAGAACGGCACAGATTTTAGGTAGGTTTCGGCTTAACCAAGGTGTAAGTGCGTCCACCCCACACTGCCTTTGGAACGCAAATGCTTGCATTTCAGGGCAACGATTAAGGCATGAATTAATCCGTTAAGCTTTTGAGCTTCGTGGAGCTCGGACTGCATTAAATTGAGTTAGCTTCCCACGTTAAATCGAAACTATAGATCCCCTGATCTGAATATTTAGGGATAGTTATTGCTATGAATACATACCGTATGCTTGGAGGAAGGTGTCCGTGTTATTTATTCCGATATCGGGCAGCAGGCCCTTGACTTAGCCTAACTTCCTTTACTATCAAAATTTGAAAGAGACTGTTAGACCTCCATATTAGGGAGAAATTTAACACCTTCACTCCCTTAAACCACACATAATTTGCTTATGTCAAAAGGAAATCAAGGGATTCGGCCGTACAGTACTGGTTAGCAGGATTGAAAGCGCCTTCGAAGTCAAGGAGATTGCTCTGTGTACCTTCTTGGGCATCGAGGGGGCTTTCGACAATACTGCCTATCGACCTATTTCGAGGGCATTGGTCCAAATAGGTTTAGATCCTATTACTCTTGCTTCGTGTGCGTGAAACTCCATTGTACTTGGGCAATACTCAAGTGAAGATCAGAGCCGTAAGAGGCTGCCCACAGGAGGGTTCCTTTCTCCCTTACGCTAAGTAAGAGACTTAATTGGTAGAACGTTTGCTAAAGCTACACGGGCCATGTGGGTCTGCAGTAGATAATCCCCGGTCGCGAAGATTGGGCAAATGGGCTCCCTGCACTTGATCCCAGAAAAGTACACTCCTACACAGACGATTCAAGGATTGAGTAAAGAGCAGGGGCTGGTATTTTTGGACCCATGGGAAAATGGTCCACTGGTGTTGCAGGCTGAAATAGTCGCAATTTTAAACTGCGCAAAATTAAACCTTGAAAAGGGTTTAAAGGGCGCCTTTCTATTTATCTTTTCAGATAGCAAAGCAGCCATCCGGGCCCTTTCAAACAGGACTATGAAATCCAAGTTAGTTAGAGACTGCTTTGATACGCTACAAATTTTGGCTTCCAAAAGCACGGTAACGTACCGGAATTGCGCAGGACACTATGTGCACCGTCGAGATCGCGAGCGAGATAATGGTGGTGACTTAGCGTTCATCACGCACTACACTGTACAGTATCGTCTTATTGAAGCAGACATCGACAGCACGGATGCCAACTTAGAATGTCAGGGCATTGCTGTCTGGTCAGGCGATATTTAGCTCGAAATGTTTAACGTGTAGATACCCCCCGTCACTTGCTGCCCGGCAGGATATCACCCTGATATAGGTGCGCTCCTCAGAGGTGAAACCCGTATGGTAGTAGGTGAGTTTAATGCGCACCACGATCTTTGGCATTCAAGCCCGTCAAACCTACGGTCGGAACAGACTTGGCTGAGCAGATAGGCGATTCGACATTCTGCACAATGAACGACGACGCACCCACCAGGATTATGGGCAGCTGCTGCCAGACCGGTCATGGCGACCTATGCTGACTTTGGCATCAGACCATCTGCCCATAGTCATCTCGATCGATAAACCAACCGACTTTGCTTCCGCGGAACACCGGGCCTATACCAATTTTTCTAAAGCTGATTGGAAAGACTTCGTGGATTTACTGAGAGCACCTTCGCTGCGCTCCCCACACCAACTGACGTAAACCTTCGTGAACGTAAGTCCCGCAGGGACTTCATTATTTAGTTAAGTACCTACATACACACATGTGTAGATACATTTTTTAAAATTGCCATTTTAACATTGCCAGAATTTGCAATCAGTATTGCATTTTAGATGGGTTTATTTGATATTACAGTGCCTGAGTAGAATGGGATGTTTTACATTATTACTAGTATATATCGCACACCGTCTTGAAAAGAGTCACAACTCAAAATAATACGTTTGTCAGAAAATGCGAAAAACTAATGATAACCTTATGAGCAAGGGCGACTTTACCTTAGGTTTTTTTTAACAAATTATAACAAAAATTTGCTCCAGTTTTTGCTGAAAGGTAATTAAAATCTCTGTGTACATTTTTAGCGTATAATCCAAAAATTACAAATTTTGAGTTGTGACTCTTTTGAAGACGGTGTGCGATACACAGATGCGTGCTACTAATTAGCAACGAAATTCAAAACGATATTGCTTGCAAATTATGTTTATTTATTTATTTTTAATAATTTTCATTTAAAATATAATTCAATCTATAACAGAAACCACAATAACAAAAGTTGCAAAGCTTGCACAAATTGCAAAAAAATTAATCAAACTTCAAAAAATTGTCATCAAAATTTCAAAATTTTAAACGATATTGCTTGCAAATTATGTTTATTTATTTATTTTTAATAATTTTAATTGAAAATATAATTCAATCTATAACAGAAACCACAATAACAAAAGTTGCAAAGCTTGCACAAATTGCAAAAAAATTAATCAAACTTAAAAAAATCGTTATCAAAATTTCAAAATTTTTAATTAGAATATATAGAAAATGTTGGGGTATGCAGTTTTGTAGCCCATTCAATTTTAGTGTAATAAAGTGCAAGTTTCAAGTCGCTAAACATTACCGTTGATTTTTTGTGGAGCGTGTTGCGCATTTTCTTCCATATAATACATGATCAAAATTTTTTTTT
>NW_023458565.1:5935051-5937378 GCF_013731165.1 Rhagoletis pomonella | reverse complement strand
ATCAACGGTAATTTTTAGCGACTTGAAACTTCCACTTTATTATACTAAAATTGAATGGGCTACAAAACTGCACGCCCCCAACATTTTCTATATATTCTAATTAAAAATTTTGAAATTTTGAGCGGTAATTCCTAGCTACTTAAAACTTGTATTTTTTTATAATAAAATTGATTGGGCTACAAATCTGCACTCAATTCTAAAAAATCTGATTAAAAAGTTGAAAATTTGAAGGAAAATTTGCTGAATTTTCGCGAGTTTTCCACAAAGTTTAGGAATTATATTTTTATGTTTTTTGCTGTAGAATGAACCATATTTTTATACGAAATTAGCGGAAAAATATTAGAATGAAAATTGTTGCATATATTGTGAAAAATTTGCTGTGCCAATACTTTGTTCCGGCAGTGTACCTGCATATGTACATACATATGCATTTATTTTCAAGCATTTCTTTGCAATCTCTTTGGTTACAAATGACAACCCACACCAAATAAGTATAAACTTAAGTCGTCAATGTTATACCTCACTTAGCTACATACATGGGTACAGATATACGAATGTATATGTAGCTGCCACCTACTTGATTTTACATAAACGCTGTTTTTAGACAATGTAAGTGCGCATTATTACTGGTTCATGAATTTCATGAATCAGCGTGTACAATGACACCAACGCAGCACTTCAATGAGTGGCTTCTGCACTTTTTTATTGGAAATTTCAAACAGGAAAGCTAGTTGAAACTTAAAAACAGGCATTTTTAGATTTAATGGACATACATATTTTTATGCATAAGTTTGTCTTACCTTTTCTAGTTTCTGGAAATATTGACGGAGAAACTGAATGGGGTTTTCAGGACGACTAACACAAAGCTGAACAATGCAATCTTTGAGAACACGTTGAATGCCGTGTGCCTGAATGTAGTTCTCGCATTCACGTAAACTTTGTTGTTCTTCCAATGTATTGGCCATGTTTGCGGACGTACACTGTTCCACAACTGCCAAATGTATGTGCAAGTAGGTGGTATACAGCGGAGGACTGGGTGCGATCGCAGATGGGCGCTGGCACTTTACTGCAACAACAAGACTATGCTTAAGTGGCCACTATTGTATTACGCCTTTATTACTATTGGTGTTTTATTCGCGTAGCAGCCGTATGGAACCGAAATTGATATTTTATGAAGTGTAAACGGTGGCAGACTATAATTTACGTATTTTTTTGTTTTTACATACACTACACTACAGTATGTAAAACGCAGCTTATCTTGTACTTTCTCGTTTTTTAGTATTTTTCTTTGTTCCTCTATTCACTAGCTTTCCTTCTTCTCTTGCTTTCAGGATTTTCTGGGTGGTTTTCTTTTCAGTTTTGTGATGAAATTTATGCTGTTTCACAAGAACTATCTTTTATTTTATGTAGCCAACTACAATTTAATACACAAGTGGTTTAAACATAGTAAGACTATCTTTTTACATGCAAAATGTTTCTTTTTACTGCAAAATTACTACAAACAATTGGAGCAAATTTATTTTTGTTGCACAGAAACGTCAAAAACAGCGTTGCCAAGAAAAAATTTGATGTGGAACGTTTGTGGATTTCATTGTCAAAAAACTGATGGTCTATCATTTTTAAAATTACGCATATCAAAAATCGCGTAATGAAAATATCTTAAAGGAACTTAAATCTAGATTTTGTAGTAGTTAGTAAAATTCTTACATTTGAAAACTAATGAACATGATGATAGCATAGCACCAAAGAAGGTAAATAGATTTACGTTCTTTGGTACTAGGATGTAAAATAGCCTATTTTCTAAATTTTTTATTTGATTAAATCCGTTAAAATACGTTTCCGAAGCTATCTTACAAATGCCAAAGAACGTAAATGTATAAGAAGCGACAACTCGTTACTTTGAAAATGTGCCGCGACGATTTTGACCGTATCTGAAAGGTTGAGATGAGGAGTTCGTCTCCCTTTTGACTCTGTCCGCGGCAGATTTTTGATTTTCGCCTCAAATGCGGAATATGCCAGCAAAACAGAAGAAAAGCGGCAAATGTGTGTGAATTTCTGTGGTTATTTGTACAAGGGGTTGAAAATATGCAATTTAATTTAGAAAATATATAAATTATGGTGTGAAATATAGAATATTCAGTGCTTGTGTAAAATACGAAGGTGCTTGTATGTGAAAGTGTCTATATTAATAATAAAAAGGTGTTTGAGAGTGCAAAGTGTTCGTCAACAAGTGTCGATTGTCGGTGTATGTGGATAAAAGTGATCATTATTTTAAACAAGATCAGTGTACTTTTATATAAAAATGCATTAGTTTAATAAGAAATCTA
>NW_023458565.1:5911927-5934951 GCF_013731165.1 Rhagoletis pomonella | reverse complement strand
AAAACGGTCACAGAAAATGCGCCTTCTCATTCATAGACGTTCTCTGATATAAGTTTATCAGAGGCAATATTTGTGTGGGGTTTTTATATCTTGTTGTAAGCATTTGTAAGATAGCTTCGGAAACGTATTTTAACGGATTTAATCGCTTAAAAAATTTAGAAAAAGGCTATTTTACATCCTATTACCAAAGAACGTAAATCTATTTACCTTCTTTGGTGCTATGCTATTATCATGGTTTACTAATTTGTCTTTATAAATTTAAAAAATGTTAATTAGTTTTCAAATGTAAGAAATTTACTAACTACTACAAAATCTAGATTTAAGTTCTTTTAGGATATTTTTATCACGCGATTTTTGATATGCATAATTTTAAAAATGATAGACCATCAGTTTTTTGGCAAATGAAATCCACAAACATTCCACATCAAATTTTTTCTTGGCAACGCTGTTTTTGACGTTTCTGTGCAACAAAAATAAATTTGCTCCAATTGTTTGTAGTAATTTTGCAGTAAAAAGAAAAATTTTTGCATGTAAAAAGATGGTCTTACTATGTTTAAACCATTTGTGTAATAAATTGTAGTTGGCTAAATAAAATAAAAAATAGTTTTTGTGAAACAGCATAAATTTCATCATAAAACTGAAAAGAAAACTACCCAGAAAATCCTGAAAGCAAGAGAAGAAGGAAAGCTAGTGAATAGAGGAACAAAGAAAAATACTAAAAAAGCGAGAAAGTACAAGATAAGCTGCGTTTTACATACTGTAGTGTAGTGTATGTAAAAAGAAAAAAATACGTAAATTATAGTCTGCCACCGTTTACACTTCATAAAATATCAATTTCGGTTCCATACGGCTGCTACGCGAATAAAACACCAATAGTAATAAAGGCGTAATACAATAGTGGCCACTTAAGCATAGTCTTGTTGTTGCAGTAAAGTGCCAGCGCCCATCTGCGATCGCACCCAGTCCTCCGCTGTACACCACCTACTTGCACATACATTTGACAGTTGTGGAACAGTGTACGTCCGCAAACATGGCCAATACATTGGAAGAACAACAAAGTTTACGTGAATGCGAGAACTACATTCAGGCACACGGCATTCAACGTGTACTCAAAGATTGCATTGTTCAGCTTTGTGTTAGTCGTCCTGAAAACCCCATTCAGTTTCTCCGTCAATATTTCCAGAAACTAGAAAAGGTAAGACAAACTTATGCATAAAAATTGTATGTTCATTAAATCTAAAAATGCCTGTATTTAAGTTTCAACTAGCTTTCCTGTTTGAAATTTCCAATAAAAAAGTGCAGAAGCCACTCATTGAAGTGCTGCGTTGGTGTCATTGTACACGCTGATTCATGAAATTCATGAACCAGTAATAATGCGCACTTACATTGTCTAAAAACAGCGTTTTTGTAAAATCAAGTAGGTGGCAGCTACATATACATATGTATATCTGTACCCATGTAGCTAAGTAGGGTATAACATTGACGACATAAGTTTATACTTATTTGGTGTGGGTTGTCATTTGTAACCAAAGAGATTGCAAAGACATGCTTGAAAATAAATGCATATGTACATATGCAGGTACTCTGCCGGAACAAAGTATTGGCACAGCAAATTTTTCACAATATATGCAACAATTTTCATTCTAATATTTTTCCGCTAATTTCGTCTAAAAATATGGTTCAGTCTACAGCAAAAAACATAAGAATATAATTCCTAAACTTTGTGGAAAACTCGCGAAAATTCAGCAAATTTTCCTTCAAATTTTCAACTTTTTAATCAGATTTTTTAGAATTGAGTTCAGATTTGTAGCCCAATCAATTTTATTATGATAAAATGCAAGTTTTAAGTAGCTAGGAATTACCGTTGATTTTTGGAATTTTTTTTTCACGCAGTCTTCCATACAAAAATTTTTTTTCGAAAATACTTTATATGGAAAAAATGCAAAACACCTTCAACAAAAAAATTCTCAAAAATCAACGCCATTTTTGACTAACGCAGAACTTGCATTTTTTACTAGAATTTAATGGGCTGCAAAACTGCATACTCAAAAAAGTTCTAAAAAATCTGAATAAAAAGTTGAAAATTTTGGTAAAAATTTGCTGAGTTTTCGTAAGTTTTGCCCAAAGTTTAGGAATTATATTTTTATGTTGAATGAACCATATTTTTATACAAAATTGGAGGAAAAATATTAGAATAAAAATTGTTGCATATATTGTGAAAAATTTGCTGTGCCAATACTTTGTTCCGGCAGTGTATGTACCCTGCGAACCAAATTTCCCGAATTTTAATGAAATCTTTAGGAGTTTCTCATTTCTGTAACGATTTTTTTACGAAAGAAAATTATATGAAGTGGTTGACACGAACTCGAAAAACATTTCTGGACAAAAAATAAAAAAAAAATTCTGCAAGAAGCAGCATTATTTTCATTGCTTTACCGATTTTCTTCAGAAATTGAAATCGAAGTGCGCACAGTGTATTTCATTTTAGAAAATTCGGCAAAAAATCGCATGAGATCTTTAGGAATTTTTTAAAAGTTCTCCGAAAAATGGTTTGCAGGGCATAGGCATGCATACTTACTTAGATGCTTTTCATGAAACTACTGGTATGTTGAAACTGCTTCGATCTATAGATATATATGCATATACATATGTATGTACATACGGATGTTATCCCGCCCACTTTTGAAACTAATATTCCAAACCTCTCAAGGGATCATTGCAGTGCCAAACGAATGCAAGCGCCTTCTTTAAGTATCATTTTAACTAAAAAAATGCCATATTCATCAAATGCCAAGTAAGGTATGTATATTTATACATATCAAGCCCTAGCCGTCAATAAGACATAAGCGGCATTTTTTTAGAAATTTTTTTTTTTGTTGTAGAAATGCATCTTAAGCGGTGGTGAGCATGAGCTTGCCCGGCTTCATAAACATTTCTACATCAAAAGGAAAATTTAGTTAGGGCTCGATTCGTATGCATGTATGTATGTATATTTTTTCGTGTAACTGAAATCGTCAAACTAATGATCACTTTGGGAAAAAATATTAGATATATCGCACACCGTCTTCAAAAGAGTCACAACTCAAAATTCGTAATTTTTGAGATTATACGCTAAAAATGTACACAGAGCTTTTAATTACCTTTCAGCAAAAACTGGAGCAAATTTTTGTTATAATTTGTTAAAAAAAACCTAAGGTAAAGTCGACCTTGCCCATATGGTTATCATTAGTTTTTCGCATTTTCTGACAAACGTATTATTTTGAGTTGTGACTCTTTTGAAGACGGTGTGCGATATATACTAGTAATAATATAAAACATCCCATTCTACCAAGGCACTGTAATATCAAATAAACCCATCTAAAATTCAATACTCATTGCAAATTCTGGCAATGTCTTTTAAAAAATGTATCTACACATGTATGTATGTAGGAACTTAACTAAATATTGAAGGAAATTTCGTAAAAATTAAGGAATTGAAAATTTTATTCTTTCAATATATGTATGTATGTACGTATGTATGTGCCCGCATACATATAGGTATCAGAACTATCTCTAAACTAGTGCAAAACGGAAAAAATATCCAAAAAACGAATCTTAAAAACCGTTTCTTATAAAAAAATTCCAAAACGGAACCGGTTAAAAACTAATTGCAAAGTAATGCTCTGGGCGGCAATTGCCACTGCCAATGGCATTGCCGTGTAAAACTGGACAGTCGCTTGGGTATTGAGCTGGAACTAGTACTGTCGGCAAAAGGTCTAGTTCTACGCTAGTCAGATTTTCTGCAGGGTACATATGACCGTATCCAAATAACTACATACGTATGCACATTCTAATGCGAGACAAGCCAATAAATATTGGGCTTGGTTAACAATTCGAAAATTATAAGAAAACCAATATATATGTTTTTCGAGTCTCACCTTCGATAACGAAGGTGAAATAGGTTAGTATTCGATTCGAGAACTAGGCCATTCTCCAGCAAAATGGAACCTTCGTTATCCAATGTATTTTCTTTCGAAATCCAACCCATTATCGAATTGAAAATTTAATGAGAGCGAGTGATGTACTTCCCTTCGAGAATAAGCTGGATTTCACTTTCTCTCTAGTTGTTGTTGTTGTAGCAGCATACAAATTCCCCAAAGACATTTTGGGGAGTGTTGCTGGAGTGACAGTCCTTGGCCAGATATAAATCTGGGTCGTTCCGGTTACGTAGACCCGACTGTCGTGGGAACGTTCTCTCTCGTCACTAAGTGTGGTTTTAATTCGTTTTTCGAAACCATCTCGAGTATATTTTCAATATACTATGAACGCTGGAAAACTAAAGTTGGTAATGAGTTCGTTCTCAGTTCGATATGCCTATTGGATATCAAAGATCATTTTCGAATGTTCGCCAAAATGTTTATTGGGAATAAAAAACTTAATAGTTTGTCCAACAATTCAAATAACTTCGCTTTTACACACTCATTTTTATATTGTGGTGTATAAACTTTCCTCTCATCTCGTAGCAGTCAACACAAGTCACAAACACTTCGTTTTTTCTTCAGCCGCTTTATCTTTTTAGCCTTGTGTTTGCAGTTAGACTTTCCAAATTTTAACCTACGCTTTCTTAACTCTTTGTGCTGTCCACATTTCCTTTTCTTCGATTTTCTGGAACGTTTTCTAGTGTTGCTCTTTGGTGCAAAAGTATTTGATTTTCATTTACAAATTCGCCCTTTAAATCAACTTCGTTTGGAAGAACACGATGATGAGTTCCGTTTAGAAACTCGCTATCACAAATGCGTTTTCGAAATTCTCTCAGCGAATTAAAAAGTGGATTCCGCATTAGTGGCCCCGGACGATGGCACTTACCATCTTTTGTAATTTTGTTTTTTGGGTTTTTTTAAATTACACAAGCTCTTCGAAAAATAAAAAAATTTAAGATTCCCTTGGTTGGGGTTCCATTTACTAAATTTTTTATTTTCGAAATTTGATTAAAAATTTAAGATATTTATGTGCATTTACTATATATGCAGCAATAATATAATTTAAACGTTATACTTCATGATGCAATAACGAAAGGTGTTGTACGTTGTGACTGCTCGAATTCAAACTACCTTAGCTCAATATTGTATTTTGGAAGTACAAGAAAAACGGGAAGAAAATAAGGCCGTTTAGTGGGAAAAGTACTAAATTTTATACTCTCTCAACGGCGTGCCAATCATCTGTATAGATATACATATATGTATCTATGCATGACTTCGTAGAACGAGGAATTTGTAGATAATTAAAATATCAAAAAGAGGCGTGTTCCTTTTCTCAGGAATATGCTAATATGCTTAAAATTAACTATAATATACTTAGTTATTTAAAAAGAAAATGTTTTTAATTTCAATTATTGAATAATTTAAATGATTGTGCATGTACCCTTGTGGTCGACTGCTTAAGTTAAGTGACATTTTGACCAGTTTTGACTATTTCTCTTTTGTTTATTTAGGGTTTATTATTTAAAAAGTCTAGTATATTAAATAGTCAGTACCACGTTAAACCACATTACGAATTTCGAACAAAAACTATAAAATTTCAACAAACTTTAAAATTACACCCAAGAACTTTTAAGTTTTTATGCTGAGCGTTTGGAAAAATTCTAGGTATACAATTTAAACGCCATTAAATTTTAGTAAAAATGCAAACTCGAAGACGCTAGGACACGTTTGCATTAAAGTGCCATACATTTTGCTAAACACTACCTCAAGCTCCTTTATACTTCTCACGAAGTCACTTGAGGGTTTAAAAAGCGCTCGTCTTGAGATTTGGACAACCCACGTGTAGGATGACTCGTGGCGGGTATGCTCCGTTAGGCCCAGTTTGCAAATAATATACCCCGCTACGTATTACAGCGCATCTTCGTGTAGGTCTTCTATATTTTTCACTTCTGCAATATCTGGGGCGAACTCTTCACCCGCTTTTTCGTGAAATAGAAAACTGTTTGTCTCATCTATGTATGTCTTCAAAGTATAACGATTGGGTTTCGTCAACTTCTACGTTACCACGCGCAGCCAAGGTTTCTGTATTTCGTGCTAAACCTCGTGAGATACATATCGCACACCATTTGCAAAAGGGGCACAATCAAAAAAAAAGTAAGTAGTTTTTTTACATAAATCAATTCGTAGGATATATTTCCAATTAATGCAAATATTTTTTCCATAATTATATTCTCTAACTAAAAAACTACTGTTATACCTATTTTTTTTTGTATTAATTACTTTATTGTGCGCCATTCATAAACAGTTATATTTTCGGAACTCATATTTGAGTTGTGACCCTTTTGAAAATGGTGTGCGATGTATAAATTGCTTTCGGAGATAACAAAATTACCTAGCAAATATTACCTTAATTTATATTTAAATTGCATGAGAGTTGGATTGTCATGCAATCCACCCTTGGCACGCATTGCCTTGAAGAAATGCTCCACAACGTCCTGATTTAATCGATATGTTAGGATGTAGTGTAAACCATACACTTCCCTAGCATAGCAATATAAACCCTTTAGTGAGTTGTTAATTGGTAAAACGCCCCTTTGAAAGGGCACGCATATGCTGTATACAGTGGTCCATCTTAGATATGATTTATAACTGCTCCGAAAGATTCATCCCAAAACGTTTTTTGAAGGCAGATTTTGAAAAGTTGTAAATTAGCTCGTACCAATTGTTGACAATTTCGAAAAAGTCGGCAGTTTCCCAGGCTTTACAAATATTCAGCCCCAACGAAAAGCAAAATGCTGGACACTTTCTTCGCTATCATCTGGTTGATAGCTGCGGCAAATCCTATTATGGGTTAGACCTATTTCTGCTGCATGTTCCTATGTGCGGGAACTCAAAAAAGAGAGACGGTAGTTGACAGAGGCATTGAGCACAGCATCACTTTGTATTCCCTAACTAGCTTGGATTTGGTAACCGGTGACGCTATTGCCAATAGCGCCGCTTGGATGCCAGAATATATTGTTGCTTTACTTTTTTACTCTCTATTGCCTAAGATTTTACAGGCTTCTAGGATCCTTAGAACTTCCGCTTGGATGTTGCTTGTATCATTTCCCAATCGTAGAGACAGAGCAACACCGAGTTCTTCGGAGTAGACTACCGCTCCCACACCGCAATCCATCTTGGATCCGTCGGTTTATCTTTAGAGAGATCGCCTCTCGGTCGGCCACTCTGTCTCTTCTGCAGTCCCTTCTGGATGGGAATAACATTTGCACGTTACAACTGAAATCCAAATTGCCTACCAAATGGTCTGTCCCTTGTTCGAAGTGTCTAGTCCCCCAAAGGCCTGACCCTCTGTGTCTGACCGCCAATTTCATAGCCACTTCTTTCAGGTGGAGATCAATAGGGATTAGATTGAGGATAGCATTTAGCGCTTCTGTAGAGCAGGATCTTAGTGCTCCTGTTACTCCTGCGCTTGCTGCCCTTTGTATGCTTCTCAGTTTGTTGACATTATATTGTTTGCTTAGTCCGTACAACCACGACGAGGCGCCGTATGTTAGGATTGGTCGCGGTATCCACATCACAAGTTTAGGTTTTAGTACCCAGTTTCTGTTGAAAATTCTCTTGCAAGTGAAGGATGCTATGTAGGCTTTGAGCCTGCCAAATTCGACATTAATCTTCTAATTAAGTAGGCTATCCAGCACGACTCCATCCAAGATACTTTGCGCTGGGGGATAATAAGAGTGTTTTGCCGTCTAGCGACGGTAGTTTAAATTGTGGTATTTTGTTTCTGTTTGTAAATAGGATAAGTTCTGTTTTGGCTGGGTTCACATTTAGCTCGCATCTCGCAGACCAGGCGTGTAGCCTTCCCGGAGTTCTTTCAATAATTTTGCTAACGGTTGAAAGGAATGGGCCTTTAGCTGCTATTACAACATCATCCGCGTACGTCACAACTTTGAGGTCCCCTCTACTGAGTTCTTGCAGTACGCCGTTCAACACTACCCCCCATAACAGTGGTGGGGCCTCTGTTCACAGTAACCCTGTTATTCTTACAGGACATTACAAATTCGTAAGTCACGATCATAAGCTAGTATTATCGAGAGATATCTGTCGAAGTTTGCCTGGTACCCAGCACAGTGTTACCGTGTTTTTGGCTGCCAAAATTTGTAGCGTATCAAAGCAGTCTCTAACTAGCTTGGATTTCATAGTCCTGTTTGAAAGGGCCCGGATGGCTGCTTGGCTATCTGGAAAGCTAACTAGAAAGGCGCCCTTTAAATACTTTTCAAGGTCTAATTTTGCGCAGTTTAAAATTGCGACTATTTCAGCGTGCAACACCGTGGTCTATTTGGCCATGGGTCCAAAAATGCCAGCACCAGCTCTGTACTCCATCCTTAAGCCTTCTGTGTACTTCTGCCGTAACCTGGAAACCCCTAAGCCCCCTGTCTCCCCTCCTCTTATCTCAAACCGGGCTTGGGACCGTCTATGGCAGAGATAGATCAGGGATCAATGATATCCTCAATACTTCTTTGCAGTAGTGCTGAGAAGATCCCATCACCACCCGCTGCTTTGAAGGGTTAGAAAGATTCTAGCGCTCACCGTACCTTGTCCCTGTCAAATATGGAGCCAGATCTGCTATGACTTCTCACTCTAGGCATACTGTGTTCCGAGGAGACAGGGGTCATCAGATCATACTGCACCAAGGAGCCTGGGAAATGCACTTGAAGCAAGGGATTTAGAGTCTCCCTGTTATCGTTCGTAAAGGTGTCTCCTTGCCCCCTTAGGAGGCTCATCCGATTGAAAGACTTCTTCGATAAAATTGTATGCAGATGGAAGTCCTCCGGCAACGTCTCTATTGTTTCACGTTTCCGCCATCATGAATTGCGACTCGTCTAAAGGGACGCCGAAAATACTAACTACGTATGTACGCGGTATTTCGTTAGGTAAAAGTATCTAAATACTTTGATACTCAGTATTTACTGAATCCTGTGAAAAGAAGTAAGAAAAACCAAAAATATTTCTCAACCGTTATACATACAAAATTATCACATACATAGCTGACATAATTTCTACTCTGTTACTGTACTTTATGCTCATAACTGTTTCATACTTCAATGATTTTAGATACCACAAATTTCACTACAATATTAATATTGAAAAAAAGTGCTAAAAATATCCTGCCACTCTCACATAACATATTCGTATTTTTTTACATTCTTTTTGTTTACGCTTTTGTTCTTGTATTGCGGTGTAGCGGTGTGGCTGTGTGGCCGTGTAAAAACCACCTGTTAAATCTGTCAATGCGGCTGGTCAGCGTAACTACATAAGCTCCCTTGGCTGCTATGGCGACGGCGGAGTGTGTGTGAAACCCTATCCTTTCAACCATTTATTATTGTTGTACTACTACTCGTACATAAATTTACATATGTACAATAACAGCAGGCCAAACATAGCGCTATATTATAATTAAGTTAAAAGTTGACGCTTTGACTGCTAATGTTACTCTGCTCATTATAAGTTGTAGAATATGGCTGGGTTGGTTGGTTGATTGGTTGCCTGGCTGGCTGGCTGGCTGGTGAGCTCTGTCCTGCAGGCTAGCAACAACGCAACGGATGCTGTTGTGAGAAGAATTTGCATATAATTTAGTCGGACCGGGATCCTTGAGGCGTGCGGTACAAATATTGCAAATAGTTGCAGCAACCCATTTCCGCGCAAGCCTTTATACAAATCTATTTGTTTTCGCGGCCACTGACTGTCGTGTGGTAATTGACGCACTGGCGCCTCCGTGCCATCCGTCGTTGGCTATCAATAGCTTCTTCTTCTTGTTCGTTTTTCTATGGAATTGTAGTAGCAATATATTCAAGTACATATTTATAGTCGCATTGCCGACGTGTGTGTATGTGCATTGCAATCCGCATTGTTCGCTTGTGTTTTTATTATATTTTGTGTTTGTGTGTGTGCCATGGGCAATTCATTGGGCGTCAATCAGATACAAGGTACGGTGATCGATCGTTTCAAATCGATATGTTTGACTACAGATGAAAATGGCGGTGTGCGCATCCGGTCGTTTTCCGATGGCGGCCATTTAACATCACGCGTAGCAGCGGAGGCAATACGCGATGAACACAGACTTAGCTTGGATGTGATACATCGTGTGCGACATGTGCGCACTTCGTGTACAACAATACCCGAGGAAGATATTGTAAGTGTACATGGGAAAAAAAAAATAATACATATAGTACAGTATATAAGTACAAACATTCATACACTTTATAATTACATATGTATGTAGGTATAATTGTGGACATTGGAATCGATGGCCGCATAATATAGGAGTGGATTTCTAAATACTATTAGTTACAGGACTATGTTTTTTTTTAGAAATTCGGGAGTGTATTCTTTGTGCTTCTAGGGGAAATTTACTAGTTACATCGTGCGACAGTAAAATTTTCACACCAAAAAATCAATATACTTTCGAAACTAGGGACCAAATATAGCAAAATAGCGATTTTTAGTTTTTCTCTCTGGCGTCAAGATTTTTTTTAAAGGACCTTGAAATTTCAAATATATGACTAATTAAAAAATTTTATCTAAAAAATTCAATGCAATGTAGAATAACAATATGGATATCAAATAACAGAGAAACTTTTTTAGAATTGGTGCACAAGGACGAATAAGTATTGAAAATGTCCTATTAAAATTGTATCCTTAAATATATTCTCGAAAATTTCCAACATTTAGTTTTGCATAAATTATACGTTAAGGACCACACGAGCACGTCCTTTAATTTCGTCCTTCTAGCTTTATAAGTTTAGTATAAAAAAAATGTATTAAAAACGCATTTCGATATTTATTCGTCCTTGCCAGTCATACAAATTATCCTTTTTTAATTCTACATACCCCCAACCAACAAATTTTTTATTGTACAGGACAAGCAGAAGACATTATAAAAAGAGTATCAAAAACAGGTGGGGATTTTTAAAAAGTGGCATGTAACTCTGTTGTTTTTGTTACTAACATTTTAAAATTTTTATTGAAGGTGTATTTTAATACGACCAAACAAAATCTGCGAAAAATGCAGTTTCGAAAAAAGTGTTGGTTAGGGTCTTTGTGAATTAAGGTGGAATGATATGTACATTGCACTGAACTAAAAAATTTTTTTTTGTAAGTAATCATATCTCCGAAAGTACAAAGTGCTTTAAAAAATCCAGAGGTCAGAGAGAAGAATTAAAAACGCAGTTTTACTATATTTGATCCCTAGTTTCGTGAGTATGTATTAGGGATGTTAATTTTCTCGCTTTTTACGATCCCGGGATTTTCGGTATGACGGTATCACAATCCCGGGATCCCGCGATTAGTCCCGGGATTTAGATATTAATTACTTTTCAACAGCTCAAATCGAAAAAATTGCTTCTATCTCTCCTACCATAAAATAAATAATAAATAAATGGCTTTGAAACATAATTTTTTATTTTTTCTCTCTGACGGTGTTTTTTTTCGCTCTGGGGCCAGGATTTATTTTAAATGACTGTAATTTCGAAGATATGATTAGTTTCAAAAATTATTTAAAAAATGTAGAATAAATATATGGGTACCAAATGAAAAAGGAAATTTCTTTAGAATTAAAAAAAATTAAAATTTTTTGGATTCACAAGGACGAATAGGTAATTTTTTAAACTGATAAAGTTGGAAGGGCGAAATTCGAGGAAGTTATCCGAGTTTATATAAGTCCTTAACATAGAATTTTTTCAAAAACAAATATCGCGAAATTTCAAGGATAAAATTTTAAAAGGACATTTTCAATACTTAGCAGTCCTTATGCACCACAAAATTCAATATGATTAAATTCTACAGAAATGCTCCTTTAATTTTATACTCATACTTCTTCTCTAAGCACATTTTACTGAATTCTTTAAATTATTTTTGAATTACTGACGTCAGAGTGAAAAACTAAAAAACGCATTTTTTTGGCCCGTGGTTTCGCGAATATATTGATTTTTACCCGACTTCCAAAAAAGGAGGAGGTTATCAGTTCGTCGGAATTTTTTTAAATTTTATTTTTTAATTTTTTTTTATTTTTTTTTATTTTTTTTTATGTATGTTACCGCATAACTTTGGACCACGTACTATCCATACTAATCTGGTTAAGATCCGATCAGTGGATCATGAGATATATATATATATATATTTTTATATGAGAGTTGAAGTCGCTTGTTTTTTGCTAAAAATTACTGTTGTGTGTAAAATTTACTATCGCACGGTGTTATATGTATAATGAACTAGACATTTATTAAAAAATATTTATTATTAAATAAAAAAAGAAATATAGCCAATACTGGTCAAGAAAAGGAGTTTCTATTATTGCCATCAGTGCAAATTACAAATCCCGAAAAACCCGGGATTATTTGCCAAGAATCGCGGGATTTTCGGGACCCAAAAAGGCCGGGGTCCCGGGATCCCGAGATTAACATTCCTATTATGTATATTGATTGCTTCTTATCTTTTGAAATTTTTTGGTTTCTGTCGCTCGGTGTTATACTTAGTTATAAGAAGACTAATAAAAGTGATATCGGTTTAATAAACTGAAAAATCTCTGCTAATCTGGTATTGAAAAATTTTCTGTTAAGCTTCGCTGTATTAAAGACAAGGCAGCATAATAAAGCCAGTGATAAAAGTATTTAAATGTCATCACAACAAAAGATTTGGCTTGTCATTCTTCAAGGATTTTGGCGTCACCTAAAGCATTCCAATAAACGTTTAGAATTGTAAACAACTCAAGCTCAAGCTGATATCTTAAGTGTTTCTTAATCTTCAACTTTGTTTCGCAATTTAAACTATGACGATAGGGCCGAATTTACTAGTAATACATATATAATAAAATTTTTTGTAAAATGTTTTTTTTCGGTGGGCAATTAGACAAGCTTTCTCGACTAAGACGCTAACTTAGCCCGATTTATCAAACAAAATTTGCATTTTTAATTGTTCGATTAGTACCTAAATGAAAGCTAATTTAATGTATTTTTTCGTGCAACCCTGCTGGGTATGTTTAATTTTGTCTTTGAGGTATGTTTATTGAACAAATTGCAATCAGCTGTTTGTTTCTTATTCTCTTTACAGCGTATGGAAAATTTAATTTTCAACTTGTACCTAATTTCCGAAAACTTTACCCAAAAGTAGATAAATGTTCCTGAGAAACAAAGAATATTTAAGTACATTTTAAAAGAAGATACCATATACATACCTTTTGACTCACGTTAAACAAATATGGCTATAAAAATAAAGAATCTCTTGGAGCAGCTGGAGACAAAACTATGTTTTAGAAAAGGTGAATCACTTTCCTCCGAGTTCTTCGATCTGCCGTTTTAAAAAGAAATATTATCTGTCTATCTGAGGCAATCTGCTACAGTAACATTACTTTGACCACCCTTGTGTAGCATTTGTATGCCCCTTCACAAAGGAGGGAAGGTATTGAACCAGTTGCCCGCAACAGAAAATGCATTGAAATGTCAATAAAAATAAGAACTGATTTCCTGAGAAGTTATTTGGCTACATTCCAAATGTACCTAAAATTGTGTGTTTGTACCGAATGTACTTTTAAACTAAATGAAGGTACGACTGTTCAAACTTTTCCATCACTGTCGAGCAGCTGATTGTGTGTGAACACCAAAAAGCAGTAGCTCAATCATAAGGTTAATTGACTCAATTAAATTTCTATCTAAACTTAATATTAGATTGCTGGGAGTTTTTGTCGGGTAAATTTGCAAAACTCCTGGTTTTCTTCAGTACGCCAAATTTGGCCATCGCTAACTTCAAAAATGTCTGTGGATGTTGTTAAATAGAAGCATGTATCGAAAAGTACAATTATTTATTAAAATCGGATAAAAATTGTCGAAGTTAGGCATTTTTTTTTTGTAAATACAGCCTTGAATGCATGTTGTGTATGCATAGGATTTTCAGCTCTTTTGAGCACTCGAGCTTAAGAATTCTTAAATATTTACTCAAAATTGATGTTCAAAATGGCTTTTTAACAAAAACTTGTTTTTTAATCCATACACAGAGTGGTCAATTAATTGTATAACAAATAAAAACCATTTACAACTATTTAATACTACCTGAAAATATTAATGAGGTGTCCCTTTACTAGTTAAAATACAATTAGTGAATGTTTTAGAAAAAAATCCTTTAAAAAACAAGTAATTTTTAAGCAAAAAAAAACAGCACCGACTTCAATTCTCATGTAAAAATTTAAGACTACCGTTAATTTCTTCATGATCCAAGATCAGATCTAAACCAGATTAGTATGGATGACCTCCTCCTTTTTTTGAAGCCGGTTAAAAACCAAGAAAAAAAGTTCAAGTTCATTGTAAAAAGAAAAAAAAAATAGAAATCCTTTTTCACAACTCGGATCCCACCTATAACTATAACTATGGCAGATGCTCGTAATCTATTTTTTGCATTTTTATAAAAAAATAATTTAAATTAATAACTGCCGGTTTCAAAGCAATTTAAGTGAAAAATGATTTTTTTTTTTCAAATGCCATATTTATTATGCTGACTACACACGAGGCAACCGTTGAAGCGACGAGGCATTGTTGCTTATAGAAGTTCGTGTTGCCGCAACCGTCGCCCGAAAATCAAAATATTTTGATATTTTGTGTTGGTTGCCGAGTCGGTTGAGTTAAAAGGTGTTTTGGTAGAAAACAAAATTTTCTTCCGTATCTTCATTTCATAACAGAACACACACTTCAATAAAACAAACAGGAAGGTAGTTTCAATAAAAAGTTTTTTCGTTCAAAAGCAGATTTTTGACAATTGCTCAATTAAGAAAAATTCGAAGCGACGTTACCCAATTTAAGTTTTTCGTAGAGGGGATTTTATATCATAAATTTTAGATTACATATAAAACAGTATTAGCATTTAAAAATAATTCATATCTTATCTTAAAAATGTTGAGATTTTACATTAAATTCGATAACCACATTTTGCAAAAACTTTATATTTAGGTTAATAAAATTTTAGTGAACATATCGCAGACCGTCTTCAGAAGAGTCACAACTCAAAATTTGGCATTTTTGAAATTATGCTGGAAAAAATGTACACAGAGCATTTATTTACCTTTCAGCAAAAGCTGGAACCAATTTTTATTATAATTTGTTAAATAACCTAAAGTAAAGTCGCCCTTGCCCATATGATTAACATGTGCTACGAAATAGTTTTTGTATTTTCTGAGGACGTATTGACTCTTTTGAAGACGGTGTGCGATATGTTGAAAATCTTTAGTGTCTTTATGGCATCTGATTATTTCACAATGTAACTAGCCACGACTATTACGGTTCTCTATATCGGATGCGATTGTTTTTGATGTTATTCGGACAGTGAATTTGCAAATTTCGATGTTAATTTTATGCATACTTAGGGAATTCACAAGTCGTGTTAGGCGTCGTAATGTTTTAAAGTCTTAAAATTGTTCAATATAAAGTAACGGTTAAAAGCGTTTTGAAAGATTCGTTGGGTATTATAAGAGCCAGTAATATATTTCCTACTAAGTAGTTTAAAAACATTTTGGTTAGGTTACAAAACGCCTAAAAAGGTATTAGCCGTTATTTTACGTTTAAAAATTTTACTACCTGCCGCAATGGTTGCCTCGTATGTATTGAACAAGAAAAACAAGTTGCCCTTAACACGTTGCTTCAACGGTTGCCCCGTGTGTAGTTAGCATTAAATTCAATTAAAAAAATTATTTTTCATTAAATTTCTTTGCAAAACTGGCTTTAAATGAAAGCCGCTGCCGTTTCGTGTACACCGATGAGCATACATATCGCACGTTTAATAATATCGAGATGTAATTAAAAATTTACGGTTTTGGAGATTTCATCATACAATTAATATGCTTGATAAGGTAATATGTTCAGCCGAACATAAAATGGCGGATGTGTATGTGTCTTTCCATCTGTCATTTGGTATACCAACTGTATAAATTGTTTAAATTTTGATTGCGTTTTCCGACAAAATGGAAATTTTGAAATTATTCTGTATATTAACAAACGGGCGAAATACATTTTATGCACACTTTATGACTGTAAACATTATTTTACGACTTATTTATGGCAACGTCACGCCTACGACAAGTAGTAAAGAACCTAAATTTATATATTTATTTTTTAAATTTAATTCAAAGCGAAAATATTTCTGGTCACTTTACAATTTAACGTCTAAACGTAACACCTATGAGCTTTTACCGTGATTGTTCGTTCATTGTTTCAGAGAGCTTTTTGCTTGCGCTCTCTCACACTTTCTCTTCCAACATTCGCTCAGGACTCCACCATCCCCCAGATTTACAGCAGAGATTTTCTTTGCGACATTGAAATTGACGATATTAAAACAAAAAGTTTTCGCAAAGGCCAATGCAACCATTCACACATGAACCGATGTACATATCGGTATATCCTTAGATAAATACAGCACCTAAAATGAGCGAGCTGCTTTGATTTTGTTTGCGGACATAGTAAGCATTCGACTTTGGAATCGTAAAGTGCTTTTTTGGTGAAGGTCATTATGTCGCCATCACATCGGTGCTTTTAGCCAAGTTTGTATTTGCGCGCAAACCAACAAAAAAAAAAACATGTAAGGGTAGAGATTGCGGTACAGAAACAGAACAATTCACCGATAGATGTATGTATGTATGTCAACATTTACTTATGTATGTATATACCCCATGGAGCAATTCTGTAGCAAAAACCAAAAAAGTGCCTCTGTGTGCATGTCCTGTCGTACGTACATATATTTCGTTGTGGCAAGGGTTCGTGCAAGCGGTGTTTGTGTTGCCTTTTAACGCTCATTGTTATTGGCGGGACGCTGTGTTGTGGCAACGGTGATGACGTCGTTAATATTCTGCTGTGTAGCAGCAGCGAAGCTCTCGTCAGAGATACAAAATCATCCTGTGCTGCCTGCCACCAGTGTTCAGTGCTCCACCAGCATATCGCTATTGTTGTTCACTCTACGCCACATTTACTTAGTTAGTCGTCTTTGGAACGGCAACGTGTAAGGTAGTGATGAGTGTGTCAGTGAGTCAGTGAGTCAGTAAGCGCTTGAATGAATGACTATTGGCTGTAAAAAGTACGTTGCATGCATCTCATAAATCATCGCTTAAACGAATATCAATATAATGAAATAACAGTGTTATGGTTCATAAATAATCACATCGATGAAGGATTAAAACTTTTGCTTGTGCGGCGGAATATGCATTAATATCGATACAAACATACATACATATTATGTATGTATGTACATAACCAACGTTCAATATTCGTACGCACGCAATATCGATGCTTTTAATTTGCAACTTGATTGATTGCCACTTTATTTGTGAAATGTAAATTGGCCTGTTAACAGGAGTTGCGTTTTTACCGCCCGCTACGCATTGAACCATTCGGTCGAACTCGATTACTCGGTCGTTGATTGTTGGTTAGTCGGTCATGTGTCGGCTGGTGGTAGTTTGCTGTTGACATGTAGAACGTTTTAATTAATCCTTGCAATGGCTGCAGGCTGAGAAAGGTGAACTCGGTGACGGCGGGTGTGACGTGAGCGGTGAAAGAAGTTGTACGGCAGTATTTTTTGGTCCATTTTAGATGAGTCCAAACATTGCTCCGTTGTCTCAGGCACTTTAGTATTTAGGTTTGTGGTCGTGCAGATGTATGTATGTATTTGTTGCTATCTTAAAATTCTCTGGTGTGAGTTTGTTAAAAGATTTCCAATGTTTTGCGTGCATGAAAGTTGTTTGCATGCTGCATTTATGATACATACACATTTTCTGAAAATTTAATAACGTATTTTTTTTAATTGTCAACGAAGTTTAAATTTAAAGTGGAACATTCATTTAAACGGTAACAGGATTTTGTCTCACCTCATCCAATGCGACTGGGAAAGTTAAAAGGGAGCTAGTACTTACAGCGCACTGTGGGCAAAAAATTAATATTTTTTTGGCATAAAGTCTAAATATAAAGATATCAGCCCGAAATTTGGTTCAGATATGTATCATATAGTTTTAAGTTGACCGACCAAATTTTGTTCGGTACCAAGCACTATATCATATAGCCGTCACCAACGTCGTTGTTTTTGATGCTATCCTCTTCAAATTTGTTTCGCATACATATTTTGGACTTCTGAAAGAAGTTATCTATTTGCTAAAACGCCTGAATTGCATTTAACTGCAAAGTACTTAAGTTACACTCTGTAAAATGTTTTTTTTTTCGCTCCCACACATGCAAGGCTAAGGATGCATTTTTCGAAAGAAAAGCGCTTTTTTCAAAAAGGGGCGAAAATGGGGCAATAAAAATCATTTTTACACATTTCTGTTAATAACATATCGTTTATAACTTTTTGCACTAGCTTGCTCTTTAAAAAATATTTGTCTACGAAATACGACTATGTACAATTGTTAGGTTCAATCCAATATTATACATAAAAAAACATTGCACAATCGGACAACAAAACACAACGATAACTCAAGTGCCATTAAAACATAATTTTACATACCTGGTGTAATGTTTTCCATAATAACAATTTTTGAATGCTAAAACTTTTCAAACCACAAGCACTTAAAGTTAAATTTATTCTAAAACAATGTGAATTTCAATCAGCTGACAGCACTCTAACAAAAAAGTATTGCCATCCGGATTTAATATGAATAAGTTTTTTTTCTAATTGGAATATCTAGATTTAGGAAACCGGTAAAATTTTAAAATATAAAACCAAAAAAATTTGGACTTTGTCAAAAATTATTTATTTTTTTAAATAGTTTTTAATTTAATTATGATAATAATTGATAACAAGCTGTTAACAACCTATTAAATGCTTCCAGTATTTTCTCGGTGAAAGGGTCAATCTAAATGATTAAGTATGTATGTATATTAAATTGTCGGATGTTTCGATGTTGCAGACTTTTAGGGATATTTTTGTCAATATCTCGTTTTATATGTGCCGAATATCGAACAAGTCAGGTCGCTACAAATATCTACAATATATCCCAATATATACTAAAATAAAATTTTTCAATATTTCAATTATTTTCATTCGATTTTGAACTAAATTTTATACTCAAATTGGAATACTATTTAATTTTTAACCGACTTCACAAAATGGAGAAAGGTTATCAATTCGTCGGAATATTTTTTTTTTGTTTTTTCATGTAAGTTACCGCATAACTTTGGTCCACGTTAACCGACTGCTATAATTCTTTTTTTAAAAAGGTGTTACCTCACAGCTGGTCCCATATTAATTTGGTTAAATCCGATCATCGGATCATGAAGAAATAAACAATAATCTTAAATTTTTATATGAGAATTGAAGTCGGTTTTGTTTTTTGCTTAAACATTATTACTTTACTTTTGGTTTAATACTTTAAATGTAAATTTTTCAAAGAAGTTGTGCGTGTGTGATGCCCCGGAAATTGCGGACGTCTTTATTCCTAGCCCAGTACTTCCTCCGTTATAATGCCATTTAATAAAATGTTGTGAATATAACTGGGCATGCAGCACCATGGATATTCATTTAAAAATTTTTGCACTATTTCGAATTCGTATTGTCGAAAAGCATCTGGATTCACATCGTATCCTCAAGCCATGGCACGCAACATTACGCTAAATCTTAAAATAATATTTTCACTAATGGCTGTTATTTGGGTAGTCAGCTTGTTGAAAGAAGCTAAATTTCGCAGGAGGCCTGTGTCAAGATCTGCTGTCAATGTTCTGCATCACCCTTTTTGTCGATGTGCGCCCTCTTTGAAAAAGATTGTATAATAAACAAAAACAGCTAGAAAGCTGCGGTTTATTGCTTTGAAAAAAAAAACTGTAAAAATCGGTAAAAAATGTAAAAAAAGATTTTTTCCAACCTTAGTTCCTTTTACCTTTCCCTGTTACATATCCTTTTTTACGGTGGTTGAATTTTTTCACTTTTTGTTCAAAACCTCAATTAAATATCTCATAACTTTATGTATAAATTGATTCTGAACCTAATTATTGCTTTCAGAGACCTATGTATATTAAAATTTATCTATTTTTTTTTATCTATCAAATCTTCGTCGAATATTTTAACTTCTTAATTCTTACGGGTATTTTTGACACTTGGTAAAGTTCTCTACTTAACACTTTTATAAAATATTTTATCGCTCTAACTCCCATCTTTATTTGACTTCTTCAGTAAGAGTTAAAGGGTTAAACGATATTACTAAAAAATTATAAAAAAATTAACGCCAATTTTGTATAAAATTCACTTTTTATATGAAAAAAAAAACAAAAAAGGTGTAAGCAAAAAAAAAAAAATCGACGCGATTTTGGAGTTTTCTTAAAACTGGCACTTTATTATACTACAATTTAGTTGGCTAAAAAACTGCATACTCGAAAAAAATCAGATTAAAAAGCTACAACTTTTATGAAAATTACACTAAATCTTAAAATAATATTGAAACAGTTTGAAAGTTTAATTTTTATGGTTTAGGTTAAAGCAAGAACCATATTTTTATGAAAAAATAACACAAAAATTTTAACTTTAAAAACCTTGCAAATAATTAACAAAAATCACCATGTACTCATTTCAGCTCCCCACTGTACATACATATGTACATTTGACCGTACCAGAAAAAAAGTTTGCCGCAAAAATAAACAAAAACCTTATAACATTAGCAGTCGGATATTAAAATCATTCTGGCATTTTTCTACAGTCAAGCTCTTCTAAGACAGTCATAAATATCACCTTGGTTTAAACAGAGCCAGGCGCTTCGTCAGTATTATCGTACTAGCGCAGAATGATTTTAGAAGTGCATACTTTTAGGCACATTTAGAACTAGTTTGAAATTAAGTGAAATGCTGTTTAAAGCGCAGAAAGTTTAAAGAAAAAATTATTGTGTTAGTATTATGGCAAACTTTCACTTGGTAACTTTTGGGAGCTTTCATTTCGGTTTGATTGCGTTTTTGTTTTTCTACTCAATGCTATTTTTGATTTGTTTTCCTTTGCTTTTTCCACAAGGTCAAACGTTTTTGTTAGCAAACTACGATTTATCATCTTTGTTTACCAACACCGGTTTGTGCAAAATTTGTTGTGTATGTTTGTTGGCATGTCATTTGCAAAACGTTTTTTTTTTTTGTTACTGTTTTGCTGCTCCTTGCATGTTGTATGTATGTACTTATAAGTACATATATGGTTTTCCTATGTTGACTTAAGTGTGTACATTCCGTGTTTTTTTTTTGTTTCCTACCACAGTCAGAATGTCTTTGCGACACGCACTACTTTTAAATGGTTGGTTTCGTAATGGCCTGTTAAGGCACTGCATTCAGATTCGTACGGGTAACTTCTTTGATGTTTTCATCGAAAACCTGTAGTGGTTGCTATTCTTTTTTCGTTCGTTTGCCTCAATATGAGGCGTGTACGAGTTAAGCTTGATTTGTTTGTTGCTGGTTCTCTTCTTTAAGGTAAAAATAGAATAACGCACGCGAATGTCACTAGTTTTTCCTTGCGTTTCCTTCCTCTTTAAATGCAATCCTACATATGAACGTATGGCAGCCTCTGTTTGAGTGTAACGCTTTTCCATGACTGCCTTTTACAATTTCCACTAGCGTATTTGTCGGTTGTTGGCAACTTGATTTACCAAAAATATAGTATGTATGTGTGTAATTTATTTATTTGTAGTTAGTAAGTTCGTAACTAAGTAAATATACGTAAAGTTTTGAAGGGCGGGAAACTACTTTCCACTGTGTATCTTTATACCTGAGCGCAGTTGGGCACAAGGGTATATTAACTTTGTTCACTTAGTGGTTGTTTGTAGCAGTCTAAGCGATTCGAGATAGATATAGACATACATACATATATACCAAAATGCTCGGAATGAAAAAAGAAATAGATTAAGCCATATTTCTCGTTTTACCCGTCTGCCCGGGTACACGATAACTTGAGCAAAAATTGGGGTATCTCAACGAAGGGCCGGTTATCCAAGGTACCATATAACGGTATTTTCGAAAAATTAAAAAAAAGAACGATTCCATCAATTCTCCATATTTTCCAGGCAACTTTTTTTTAGTGTGATTTTGAGTATTAAAAAAGTATGTAATTTTTGGTGTGAGTGGAGGAGGGGTAACCTGAAATCACCATAAATCACTATGAGGGCAGGGGAGGTGAAAAATTACAAAAAAAAATGTATCACCTCATTTACGGACGGCCCCCTAAGGCAATTATGCGATTTTTTGAAAATGGTCGTGGCACCGAAAAAATGTTTTATTCCAGTAGACGCTTCACCAATCCCCACCAAACTCGGTTCGAACATTGCTTAGAGTGATAATAAGAAACCGGTTGAATAGTTTTGAAATCGGACAATAACGACCTACAATACAACAGAAATACGAAAACTGAGACAAATCAGTATCTACCGAAGCTATTTCACTCAAAACCGATATTTGTAGTAACATTTTAGCAATACTCGTAAATAAGGTTAATAACAAAAATTAGTGCATTAAATATGTACATATGTTTGCCTCACTATCTCATTTATCAATATCTACCAAATTCGGTACAATTATTTTGTCGGGAAAATCGCAAGCTTTGAAATTTCAAAAAAAGTCAAGGTGCACCTTAAAATGTATTACAAGAATCGAAAGGGTCATAGCCCGATGCTCTGTTAATTTTCTTTTACTGTAATATGTAGCATCACGTAGGTGCAATGAACATTTTAGTAGAAGACCGCATTTAATTTTTTATAGATTTTACTTTCTCATTAACTAAAAAAAAATTTTTGTAGATAGGCTCCTCTGGCCCTCATGGTCTCAAATGTGAACAGGAAAGAATGTTACTCATACGCCATGTACTAGTATTGACATGTACATAACCTACAAACCAAAGTTCTCGAAATCTTTAAAAGCATCTCATTTTTGTAACGATTTTTTTTTTACGAATCTTCAAAGAAAATTATATGAAGTGGTTGACATGAACTCGTAGAAAAAATTTCTGTACGAAAAAAAAATTCTCAAAAAAATTGTACAACAAATTCTTCACATAGCAGCATTATTTTCATTCTTCTTCTTCTTTTTT
>NW_023458565.1:5894482-5911827 GCF_013731165.1 Rhagoletis pomonella | reverse complement strand
TACAAAACGCCTAAAAAGGTATTAGCCGTTATTTTACGTTTAAAAATGTTAAGACTTTGACAAGTTTTGTGAGTGCCCCATATGTTTTGACCATTTAACTACATCGTTTTGTATTTGGATAAAACTAAAATATATTTTACTGTTCAATATTGGAGTTGGTGAGAAAAAAATGTATGATTTATTGTTAGTATGCAAAGAACTAGCTATATCAACTTAATGTGCACCAGTCTCATCTCTTTCAAAAACAAAAGATATTTTTCTGGTTAAAATTTCGATATTAAGAAGAAAATGCAAACAAAAAATTAATAATAAAATTGGAAGAATTTTAGATATTGCGTATGGTAGCATCATGGTGATATTATAAATAGATGAAGTAACAAAACAGCTTTCTCGCTTTATTTTCCTGACACTCGACTATCTTATTTAAATTTTTAAAGGCAAATTTTCAAATAAGATAGTGTCAAATCTTTTTTCCCGTTCTAATTACTACACCTGTCACAATCTGCTTAATTGTCAGATTTTAATATGGCGACGAAAAAGTGACAATAGAACTACCTCCTGTTTTGTATCATGCATACTACTGAGGTTGCCGCAATGGTTGCCTCGTATGTATTCAACAACAAGAAAAACAAGTTGCCCTAATACGTTGCTTCAACGGTTGCCCCGTGCGTAGTCAACATTAAATACAAATAAAAAAATAATTTTTCCGATTTACACCGATGAGCATACATATCGCACGCTTAATAATATAGAGATGTAATTAAAAATTTTTGCTTTTGGAGATTTCATCAGACAATTAGTATGCTTGATAAGGTAATATGTTCAGCCGAACAGATGACTAAACTTTCCAAAAAATGGCGGATATACATATGTATGTGTCTTTCCATTTGTCTTTTGGTATACGAACTGTATGAATTGTTTAAATTTTGATTGAGTTTTCCGACAAAATGGAAGTTTTGAAATATTTTTGTATATTAATAAACGTGCGAAATGTATTATATGCACATTTTATGACTTTAAACATTATTTTACGACGCCTACGACAAGTAGTAAAGAACCTAAATTTATATATTTACTTTTTAAATTTAATTCAAAGCGAAAATATTTCTGGTCACTTAACAATTTAACGTCTAAACGTAACACCTATGAGCTTTTTCCGTGATTGTTCGTTCATTGTTTCAGAGAGCTTTGTGCTTGCGCTCTCTCACACTTTCTCTTACAACATTCGCTCAGGACTCCACCATCCCCCAGATTTACAGCAGAGATTTTCTTTGCGACATTGAAATTGACGATATTTAAAACAAAATGTTTTCGCAAAGGCCAATGCAACCATTCACACATGAACCCATGTACATATTGGTATATCCTTAGATAAATACAGCACCTAAAATGAGCGAGCTGCTTTGATTTTGTTTGCGAACATAAGCATTCGACTTTGGTATCGTAAAGTGCTTTTTTGGTGAAGGTCATTATGTCGCCATCACATCGGTGCTTTTAGCCAAGTTTTTATTTGCGCGCAAACCAACAAAAAAAACATGTAAGGGTAGAGATTGCGGTACAGAAACAGAACAATTCACTGATAGATGTATGTATGTATGTCAACATTTACTTATGTATATATCCCATGGAGCAATTCTGTAGCAAAAACAAAAAAAGTGCCTCAGTGTGCATGTCCTGTCGTACGTACATATATTTCGTTGTGGCAAGGGTTCGTGCAAGCGGTGTTTGTGTTGCCTTTTAACGCTCATTGTTATTGGCGGGACGCTGTGTTGTGGCAACGGTGATGACGTCGTTAATATTCTGCTGTGTAGCAGCAGCGAAGCTCTCGTCAGAGATACAAAATCATCCTGTGCTGCCTGCCACCAGTGTTCAGTGCTCCACCAGCATATCGCTATTGTTGTTCATTCTACGCCACATTTACTTAGTTAGTTGTCTTTGGAACGGCAACGTGTAAGGTAGTGATGAGTGAGTGAGTCAGTGAGTCAGTAAGCGCTTGAATGAATGACTATTGGCTGTAAAAAGTACGTTGCATGCATCATAAAGCATCGCTTAAACGAATATCAATATAATTAAATAACAGTGTTATGGTTCATAAATAATCACATCGATGAAGGATTAAAACTTTTGCTTGTGCGGCGGAATATGCATTAATATCGATACAAACATACATACATAACCAACGTTCAATATTCGTACGCACGCAATATCGATGCTTTTAATTTGCAACTTGATTGATTGCCACTTTATTTATGAAATGTAAATTGCCTGTTAACAGGAGTTGCGTTTTTACCGCCCGCTACGCATTGAAACATTCGGTCGAACTCGATTACTCGGTCGTTGATTGTTGGTTAGTCGGTCATGTGTCGGCTGGTGGTTGTTTGCTGTTGACATGAAGAACGTTTTAATTAATCCTTGCAATGGCTGCAGGCTGAAAAAGGTGAACTCGGTGACGGCGGGAGTGACGTGAGCGGTGAAAGAAAGTTGTACGGCAGTATTTTTTGGTCCATTTTAGATGAGTCCAAACGTTGCTCCGTTGTCTCAGGCACTTTAGTATTTAGGTTTGTGGTCGTGCAGATGTATGTATGTATATGTTGCTATCCTAAAATTTTCTGGTGTGAGTTTGTTAAAAGATTTCCAATGTTTTGCGTGCATGAAAGTTATTTGCATGCTGCATTCATGATACATACACATTTTCTGAAAATTTAATTACACATTTTTTTAATTGTCAACCCAAACGGTAGTATCCATACGTGATATTCTGACTGTAACAGGATTTTGCTTCACCTCATCCAATGCGACTGGGAAAGTAGAAAGGGAGCTACTACTCACAGTGCTCTATGGGCAAAAAATAGATATTTTTGGTACAAAGTCGAAATATAAAGATATCAGCCCGAAATTTGGTTTAGATATGTATCATCGAGTTTTGAGTTGACCGACCAAATTTTGTTCGGTTCGATGCACTATATCATATAGCCGCCATATGACTGATCTGGCCGACTTACACCAACGTCGTTGCTTTTGATGTATACTATTGAAATTTGCTTCGCATATATATTTTGGACTTCTGAAAGAAGTTATCTATTCGATAACACGTATGAATTGCATTTAACTGGAAAGTACTTACGTTATACTATGTAAAATGTTTTTTCTTTTCGCTCCCGCGCATACAAGGCTAAGGATGCATTTTTCTAAAGAAACGCGATTTTTTTTCAAAAGGGGGTAAAAATGGGGCAATAAAAATCAGTTTTATATTAATTTACAAATTTTTGTTCATAACTTATCGTTTGTAAATTTTTGCACTAGCTTGCTCTTTAAAACATATTTGTCTACGAAATACGACTATGTACAATTGTTAGGTTCAATCCAATATTATACATAAAAAACATTGCACAATCGGACAGCAAAACACAACAATAACTCAAGTACCATTAAAACATATTTTTACATACCTGGACTTTTCAAACCACAGGCACTTAAAGTTAAATTTTTTCTAAAACAATGTGAATTTCAATCAGCTGACAGCACTCTAATGAAAAAGTATTGCCATCCGGTTTAATATAAATAAGTTTTTTTCTAATTGGAATATTTAGATTTTGGAAGCCGGTAAAATTTTAAAACATAAAACCAAAAAAATTGGAAAAATTATTATTTTAATTTTTTTTTAATAGTTTTTAATTTAGTTATGATAATAATTGATAACAAGCTGTTAAAAAACTATTAAAGGCTTCCCGAATTTTCTCGGTCAATCTCAATGATTAAATATATATGTATGTAAATAAAATGGTCGGATGTTCCGATGGTGCAGACTTTCAGGGATATTTTTTTTTAAATATCTCGTTTTATATTTGCCGAATATCGGACAAATCAGGCCGCTATATATTTTCCGATTATAAACCAAAATCCGATTTTTCAATATTTCGATTCTTTTCATACGATTTTGAATTAAATTTTATACTCAAATTGGAATATTATTTAATTTTTAACCGACTTCACAAAAAAGGAGAAAGGTTATCAATTCGTCGGAACATTTTATTTTATTTTTATATATTTTTTTATGTAAGTTACCGCATAACTTTGGTCCACGTTAACCGACTGCTATCTTTTTTTTTTGAAGGAAAGGTGTTACCTCACAGTTGGTCCCATATTAATTTGATTTAAATCCGATCATCGGATCATGAAGAAGTTAACGATAATCTTGAATTTTTATATGAGAATTGAAGTCGTTTTGTTTTTTGCTTAAAAATTACTTGTTTATTTATACTTTTGCTTTTAAACTTTAAATGTAAATTTTTCAAAGAGGTTTTGCGTGTGTGATGCAGTGGAAATTTCGGACGTCTTTATTCCCAGCCCTAGTGCTACCTCCGTTATCATGCCATTTAATAAAATTTTGTGAATATAACTAGGCATGCAGCACCATGGATATTCATTTAGAAATTTTTGCACTATTTCGAATTCGTATTGTCGAAAAGCATCTGGATTCACATCGTATCCGCAAGCCATGGCACGCAACATTACGCTAAATCTTAAAACAATATTTTCACTAACGGCTGTTATTTGGGTAGTCAGCTTGTTGAAAGAACCTTCTAGCCGTGCTGCCATTGTTAATATCTACGCAACCAGCCATTGGTACATCCACTAGTAGTGCCATTTTCTTTCTTTCAACGATATCTTTAGTGGGAAGCCTATATGAAATATGAATGACACACTCAAAGCAACGAATCCAAGTCTGTGGAGTAGATAAACCAGATGAAACAATTTTAATTTACTGTTAAATTTTTGGTCACATTCAGATCGTACATCATTTTCGGCGTGGCTCCCAAATTCCGCACTTTTGTGATAGTGTATCCACAATAGTACTAAATACTTTTCGATCTATCCTTTAGCATGTTTACGCTTCTGGAGTGCAACCCTGGTGGACGCAGTTGAACTGCCAATCAGCTGTTTTGCACCGCTTGTTTTTTCTTGCATAAAAAAAAATGATTGAAGCGGAGAAGGATTTTTTCGTTATACAATTCGATGAAGTAATTTACAGCCTCGCACTCATAGTTTTTCTTCAAATTAGATACATTCGTTTAAATTGTTAAAAATGTGTAAATACGTATATTCCACCCGCGTAGACTTCCTTACTCGATTAAAAAAGGTGTTTATGCATGTGGGCTGAATTGACTCGAGGTGAATACAATCGTATGTGTGTATGTATGTAGTAATTATCACATAACTTATAATGTGCTCAGAATTGTTGGTTTAATATTCAATACTTGAGTTTGATCGCACTTTGGTTTTAACCAAGTCAGACGTTTCCTTTTCACAAGCTTTTTTTTATTGGTCTGTAGCATCGAGTTGAAGAAGGTTGGGAATTATTTCAAATTATGTTGGAAATAAATTGCAATTGCAATGGCACAGTTAAAACAGTTAACATATGTTCATCGATCATACTTGTCGGGATCGCTATAGCGTCGCCGGTAGGTGGAATGCCCACTTCTACCATCACATCCCCATTTATGACTTTTGCGCATTGTTCAACTGAGTATTCCTGAAGGACTAAGTTTGCAAAACCCTGTAGTACCAATTGTCTGAAAAGATAAAAAAAGAAACATTAACATACCGTAAATAGCACAGGCTTGAGATGGTTTTTCCCTTAACAAACTAATTGGAATTTGGAAAGGTATTAGTTACTAAGCTACGAAAAAATTAATACAATAATTCCAACACTTATATTTTCCGAAAAAAAATAGAGGTGCATACTTTTAGGCACATTTAGAACTAGTTTGAAATTAAGTGAAATGCTTTTTAAAGCACAGAAAGTTTAAAGAAAAATTGTGTGAGTAATCTGGTAGTTTTCGCAAACTTTCACTTAGCTGCTTTTGGGAGCTTTCATTTCGGTTTGATTGCGTTTTGGTTTTTCTACTACATGCCTGTCAATGCTATTTTTGATTTGTTTTCCTTTGCTTTCTCCACAAGGTCAAACGTTTTTGTTAGCAAACTACGATTTATCATCTTTGTTTACCAACACCGGTTTGTGTCAAATGTGTTCTGTATGTTTGTTGGCATGTCATTTGCAAAACTTTTTTTTTTTTTGGTTACTGTTTTGCTGCTCCTTGCTTGTTGTATGTATGTACTTATACATATGTATATGGTTTTCCTATGTTGACTTAAGTGTGACCACAGTCAGAATGTCTTTGTGACACGCACTACTTTTAAATGGTTGGTTTCGTAATGGCCTGTTAAAGCACTGCATTCAGATTCGTACGGGTACCTTCTTTGATGTTTTCATCAAAAAACTGTAGTGGTTGCTATTCTTTCCGTTCGTTTGCCTCAATATGAGGCGTGTACGAGTTTAGCTTGATTTGTTTGTTGCTGGTTCTCTTCTTTAAGGTAAAAATAGAATAACGCACGCGAATGTCACTAGTTTTTTCCTTGCGTTTCCGTCCTTTTTAAATGCAATCCTACATATGAACGTATGTCAGCCTCTGTTTGAGTGTAACGCTTTTCCGTGACTGCCTTTTACAATTTCCACTAGCGTATTTGTCGGTTGTTGGCAACCTGATTTACTAAATATATAGTATGTGTGTGTGTAATTTATTTATTTGTAGTTAGTAAGTTCATAACTAAGTAAATATACGTAAAGTTTTGAAGGGCGGGAAACTACTTTTCACTGTGTATCTTTATACCAGAGCGCAGTTGGGCACAAGGGTATACTAACTTTGTTCACTTAGTGGTTGTTTGTAGCAGCCTAAGGGATTCGTGATAGATATAGACATACATACATATATACCAAAATGCTCAGAATAAAAAAAGAAATAGATTAAGCCATATTTCTCGTTTTATCCGTCTGTCCGGGTACACGATAACTCGAGAAAAAATTGAGGTATCTCAACGAAGTTTGGTACAAAGGTGGCTCTTTATCCAAGGTACCATATAACGGTATTTTCGAAAAATGAAAAAAATTTCGAAATTTCCGTCAATTCTCCATATTGTCCAGGCAACTTATTTTAGTGTGATTTTAATTTCTGAGTATTAAAAAAGTATGTAATTTTTGGTGTGAGTGGAGGAGGGATAACCTCAAATCACAATAAATCACTATGAGGGCAGGGGAGGTGAAAAATTGCAATAAAATGTATCACCTCATTTACGGACGGCCCCCTAAGGCAATTATGCGATTTTTTGAAAATGGTCGTGACACCGAAAAAATGTTTTATTCCACGCTTTACCAATCCCCACCAAACTCGGTTCGAACATTGCTTAGAGTGATAATAAGAAACCGGTTTTGAAATCGGACAATAACGACCTACATACAACAGAAATACGAAAACTGAGACAAATCAGTAGCTAACGAAGCTATTTCACTCAAAATCGATATTTGTAGTAACGTTTTAGCAATACCCGTAAATAAGGTTAATAACAAAAATTTAAAAAAAAATTGGGCGCGGCACCGCTCACTTATGACTAAATCAATATGTACATATGTGTGCCTCGCTGACTTGCTACAATTATTTTGTCGGGAAAATCGCAAGCTTTGAAATTACACAAAGGATGAAATGATTCCTTGAGGGCCAGAGTAGCCTAATTGAAATTTCAAAAAAATTTGAGGTGCACCTTAAAATGTATTACTAGAATCGAATCGCGGTAATAGCCCGAGGCATGCTCTGTTAATTTTCTTTTACTGTAATATGTAGCATCACGTAGGTGCAATGAACATTTTAGTAAAAGACCGCATTTATTTTTTATAGATTTTACTTTCTCATTAACAAAAAAAAATTTTTGTAGATAGGCTGCTCTGGCCCTCGTGGCCTCAAATGTGAACAGTAAAGAATGTTACTCATACGCCATGTACTAGTATTGACATGTACATATGTACATAACCTGCAAACCAAAGTTCTCGAAATCTTTAAAATCATCTCATTTTTGTAACGATTTTTTTTTTACGAATCTTCAAAGAAAATTATATGAAGTGGTTGACACGAACTCGTAAAGAAATTTCTGTACGAAAAAAAAAATTTTGAAAAAAATTGTACAACTAATTCTTCACATAGCAGCATTATTTTCATTGCTTTACTTATTTTCTTCCGACTAAAATTAGGTCCACTTCCCATATAATGGTAAATTTCAGAAATACTAAAACTCCGATATTTGAATATCGAAGGGCGCTATTTTACACCAATTTAAATCTTACATACATACAACAATCTCCTAACTTATGGCAACATAACTCTATCTCGGTAACCGCTTTATGGATTTCGGGGAAGAAATACGCCTGCTTATCACCTAAAGGTAGTTTACAGAAATGTGAACAAATATATTTAATACGAGCGCCGGGTATACATGTAAGGTTCGGTTTCGCTCGAATTTAGACTTGTTTATTTTATTTTTGTATTTTCTTCAACTAATATTGAACTTTTTCACCTATAGAGGAAATTTAATTTTTATTTTAGTTGCCATCCACTGTTATTGTCATAATATATGTATGTGTATGTATTTACTTCTACATAAATACTCGCATTATTAAATTTATTGAATTTTCTCTGCTTTCGTCAGTTTAGTTCCGAATCTGTGGTGGTAAAGATAACAGTTTTCCTGTTATGACCAGCTTATATTCGTTTTTTAATTCAAAATTCGGGCTCTGTTTCAATTCATGTCCATGTGACAAGATAATTGAAGATGTTAAAGTTGAAAAAATCGAGGATTTTGGCGGAAGTGAACATGAAAATGCTACAGAATGTGCAGTAAGTAATGCAGTGAGAATATAAATAAATAAATAAAGTTTCACATTACGTTTTAATTGCTTTGTACGGTATTTCAAAAACAACTACAATTTGCCTTTTTCGTCCAAATAGAAAGAATTGATTAAAAAGATACGACAACGAGAAAACGATTCTAAGGCATGGTTCATTGAAAATCCATACGCATGAAATGGGTTAAACTTTTTAACAGGTTTTCAGAAAGTAATATTTAATATATTAAAATAATATAACATGTAATGTAAAAAACAAAAAATTAAGACAAGCTTTAAGTGACAACCTTCAGAAGTTTAAAAATACTCATGTCTACATATGTACATATGTGTGTCCTGTGTTTTTTCTTGAGTTGTGCTTTAAGTGTGTCTACGGGGGCTATGCAACTAAGTATGTACATTTTAGGGATGTTTCGAATGTCATAGTATTCACATTCGCGAATGCGAGTGCGAATTTTCGGAATGCGAATGTGCGAATGCGAATGCGAATGTTAGGAATAATATTAAAAAATCTATAATATACTTAAGTCATCGTTTTTATAACTCAAAAAAATGTTGAAAATTATTAGAACATTGAACAAGTGCTGCAGTGCCCATGCAGTGTTTTAATCTATTTAGAAGTCAAATTTCAAAAAGGGCATATTATATTTCAAAAAAAAAAATACTTATGCTGCCATTTCTCCCATGAGACAATTTCTTAGAAAACCTTTCATTAATGAGAGGTATTGTAAGAAAAAGTTTCTCCCACTCTAATTGTATCAATGACACTCCCACCGTACTCCTAAAAACAAAAACAGTGATATTTCTTTTACAAATTTCTTTGCAAGTTTTAAGCACATTTTTAATTTTTAGTTGTGAAATTTTTACTTTCTAAATTTGAAGAAATGTTTGTTCTGCATTCGCTGGCGACAATACAAAATGGGTGTGCATCGTTGGCCTACGGAAATTCAATGTGGGCTTAAAAGTCGAAATGCCCTTAAATGCCGCATAGTTCGTTAACGCACTATCTCAGACAAATTTTCAAGAATGCTCTATTTCAGAATTTGATTGTTCTTCAATCAGAATTTAATTGAAAAACACCCTATCTTAGAATTTGGTTGAAGAACACCCTATCTCAGAATTCGGTGCAAAAACGCCCTATCTCAAACGAAAATACATTAAAATTGTGCTGAAATAGGGCGTTTTTCAATCAATTTCTAAAATAGGATTCTCATTTTAGTTGTTGGTGTTTCTGACAGGGTAATGTGGAACGATTTTCCGTCATCCCTTTTCAAATTTTGTTTAGAGACAAACCGGTTTCGGCGTTGTGCCATCTTCGTTCTCCCCTCGTTTTCTCTAAAATAGGGCGTGAAAAATTTTCTGAGATAGGGCGTTTTCGAACTGGCTGTCGAGTTAGGTCGATTTACTACTCAGCCATCGATATATAGAGCACTAAAAGTTAACCAAAGCGTTATGGTAAAACGATTAAATATGTATTTTAAGAGTCTGCTTTAAAACAGCGTTTCGATGTTTAAAGAAAAAATATCGATTTCTAAAGATTCTCCGTCTCCGAAGTAATCTCTGATATATATTATACTGATATACTGTTGCTATTTAAATAAAATCGACCAACACAAAAGCATTTTAGGCTATTTGCATTTATATTTGCTTGACTTGTTTTAAATTTCGCTTTTAGTCTCTTAATCCGAATCTCTTATCCTGGGTTAAGTTTGCTTTGGCAAATTTATTCATTTCAATATGCCACACAATACCTTTGTTGCCGATAAAAGGATGCATGGAGCTATACATATGTATATATATGTATATACATACTCGTATTTGAGTTACGGTCAGTTATCGAAGCGTTGAAAAAATTGTCTGCCAGGCTAAATGTATGCCATAAAATTAAGTTCGCTCAACAACTTTCGCCTTAAAACGCACAAGAATCGAAACACGCAAACAATTACGTTTTACGGCAGCAGAAAGAGTGGGAAAGAGAACAGCAGTCGGGTGCATGTACGGGTAAAGTTTTTCGAACTTTTCAACAATTTTCCTAAAATGGGAAATTAAAAGTCAAACTTCCATTCGCGCAGCTTCCTTTTTCATGCGATAGCAAACAGAAGAAAGTAAAAGTTGGAAACAACAGCTTATCTTTAAGCGGCAACAACTGCAATTTAAGTAATTTAAGCAACAAAATGTGAATGAATGAATAAAAATAAATCACTCAGAATTATAACCAACAGTGATGAATGGGTGGGTGGGTGAGTGCTTGTTTGCGAGAATATTGTGTTGCGTGCTATTTTGACACCTTCATTGAGGCGTTACAAACAATGTAAGAACATAAATAAAATTTTGAATGCAGCGTAATTTTTTTTTTTAATTAAAGAATACTTATACATACATACATGCAGTGGGCGACAAAAGTCTTCGAACAGTGAATTTTTCGCAACGAATGTAAAGCTTTTGATTCAAATTTATTTTCGCTAAGGTTTATAAAAGTTCAGTGATTCCCAAAGTAGTTCCCAGGGGTTCATGGGAGACTCGATGGGGTCTACGTTGGTGTGAACAAAAAAGGGGTCCGCAAGTTGTAGGTCCACAAAAAGTTATCTATTTTCTATAGTAAAGAACAAACATGGCTTTACATATCAATGTAGGCAGATAATACACCACTCAAAAAAATTAAAGAAGCAAAAAAAATCTGAAATTTTTCGGTAGTCTTTGACAGGCTGTATTCCGGTGAAAATTTTTCGCATTGAGCGTTAAAAAAAGCATTTTGAGGCTTTAAGATTTCATATTTCCTGGCCAAAACTTATTAGGATCTACGGTTTTCATGCTATCCTAACAGATACCGCGAAAAAATAATTTTCAAAATTTTTTGAATTTTTGTATGGTCCACGAGCTTGAACGAAAATGTCTTTAGTTAGGCCGGCATATGGATTTAGTCTATTTATTTAGCTTTGAAATTCCTTTTTTTGAAACCTCCCTTAATTTTTTTTGCAGTGTATTTTAAGTCTTAAAATTTAAAAAGATCAGCGACTGTTACATGTAAAAACTTGCAAGTCTCTAATCATATTATTTTAATAAATAGAACACAAGAAAGTATACCATCTAATCATCCGATTTTTTGACGAGCTTTGGTAATATGGTAGAAATGTAGCAACACCTACCGTCTACCGAAACCAATCGAATTTTGCGAGTGGTCTAGGAGAGACAAAAGTTTGGGAACCTCTGGTATCTATATATATAATACGCGAATGCATTTTTTGTTCAGGATAAAAGATCTGCACCGTTTGTTCGCTTTTCCAAAATGAGGTATCAAACTAAAAGCCTTGGACTGAAGACTTGCAATAAGGTTTTACTTTTTCGATAAGAGTTGCCAAATTTAAAAACTTATATTCAAATTATAAAAAAGAAAAAATTAAAAAAAAAAATAAACCAATTATTACAAAATGGGTATCAACCGAAATGGATTTGAAAAGCTTTGTTTCTTAGCTGAACTATACGAGGGTTGGCACTCTGTTTAAAAAATCGTATTAGGTAAGAAAAATACGTATCACCATTGAATACCAAACGAAAGGGGTTTCAGAAAGTAGTAGTTTAAAAATATTTTGAATAGGGTTGCCGCCTATTTGAAACGTCGAATTTAGTTTACTTATACACAAGTTATACGAAACATCAAAATATGGATGTCAAGGAGTGTTAAGAAATCTTTAGTTTGAACGCCAGAATATTTTTGAGGTGTTGAAAGAGGGCTGTCGCCTGTTTAAAAAGTTAAATTCAAATTATTTCATAAGTTTAATGAATTATTAAAGTATGGGTATCAGTCGAAGGGAGTTTGAAATTCTTTTATTTCTGAACTGTACTTAGCGGGGTTGCCACATGTTTAAAAAATTAAATTCCACTGAATTCATCAGTTAATTAAAATATGTATCGTAATGACAGGCGAAGGAGGGTTAACAAGGATTAAGCTTGATAATACTTTTGAAGAGGTCTGCCACCTGTTTGAAAGGTCTAACTCAATTTAACTAATACAAAAAATATATGAAATATAAAAATACCGTAGTCAAACGAAAGAATGTTAAGAAATCTTTAGTTTGACCATTTGGAATGTTTGAAGAGGGCTGTCACGTGTTTAAAAAGATACATTCAAATAATGCATTGAATTGGCAACCCTGCCATTTGTTAATCAAATTCAAATTAGCTCTTCAGTATATTCACTAGTAGTTCATATTACAACAAAAATTTGTAAAAATAGAACTCTAACTGTGTGCAAAAGTCGGGAAAATTCAACAAATTTGCATACAAATTTACAACTTTTTATTTCGATTTTCTAGAAAGATTCTGAGTATGCAATTTTGTAGAGCGCCATCGATTTTTGAATTTTTTTTTTTGCTGGCAGAGTCAAGTAGCTTTCCCATACAAAGTATGTTAGACTTTTTTTTATATGGAAGAAAATGCTTAGTATTGTCACCGAAAGAATTGCCAAAAAATCAAAGCGAGTTTTTAGCAACTTAAAACTTGCAGATTATTGCATTAAAATTTAATGAGCTACAAAACCACGTACTAAATTTTTCTAAAGAATTTAATTAAAAAGTTGCAAGTCTATATGCAAAATTACTGAATTTTCCTGAGTTGTGCACAAAGTTTAAAAATTTGTTATTTAAGACTTTTCTAGTAGTTGTCATAAAATTTAAGCGAAAATAAAAATTCTCTGCACGTAGGCTTTTGTCGCCCACCGTATGTACATATGTACATATGATGTTTACCAATGTAAATATGTGTGCTTGTTTGTAGCAGAACAAGTATCAGCAACAACGAGCTCGAATAAAAATTATCATATCAGCTTTGTGTGCATATCAGAGGTGTCGACTCAATTGGTCCGCGCATTTTGTTGGTTAAACGACTCAGAAAGAAAAGCACACATATTTGTAAGTACATACATATACGACTTACATACATGGTATATGATACTTGTAAAAATTATGTGAATTTCATTATTTTAACTTATTTTCGACCTGTGCTGCGCGAATAAGGCGGGGGGGGGGGGGGGGGGGGGGGGGGAGGGGGGCGTAGTATGTTTTTGCAATAAAAATAACACTGCGAAGTAAGCTTTGCCATTCTGACCCATTGACCATGTGATTGGGATTTATTCGATTAACCCTTCAAGGTTATCGACTTCTACGAGACACATACAAACAGTATCGGTCATATCTATAGCACGCCATTTCAAAGTGATATTGTGTGCCAATTATGTTTATTTATTTATTTTTAAGAATTTTCAATTAAAATACAGTCCTTTCTCTAATAAACCCCATATAAACCAAAGTTTAATAATTTGTAGAAAACTTCAAAAAAGTGCAACAAATTTTCACCTAAGTTTCAAACTTTTAGTGTTAGAATTTTTTCGAGTACACAGTTTTTTAGCCACTGCAATTTTAGTCTGATAATGTGTAAATGTCAAGTGGCTACGAATTACCGTTAATTTTTTAGAATTTTTTTGTCGTATTGGCTTCCATATAATGAATAAACTCAATTTATTTGTATATGGAAGAAATCCGCAACACCTTTGGCGAAAAAAATTCTAAAAAATCAACGGTAACTTTTAGCAACTTGAAACTTGCACATTATCAGACTAAAACTGGTTGGGCTATAAAACTGTGTATTCAGAAAAATTCAAACACTTCTGAGAAAAAAGTTTGAAATTTAGGTGAAAATTTGTTGCACTTTTTTGAAGTTTTCTACAAATTGTTAAACTTGTTTTTATATGGGGTTTGTTAGAGAAAGAACTGTATTTTAATTGAAAATTCTCAAAAATAAATAAATAAACATAAGTTGCACACAATATCACTTTGAAATGGCGTGCTATAGATATGACCGATACTGTATGTACATAGATACATACATATGCATATGTGTTTCCGGTGTGAATTCAACAAACTTTCTCATATTGTGGCGGTGGTTGAACGCAAGCGTAGTAAGATGGTTACTGAACCTAAAGATATTTACAACGCTCATACAAAAATATGTATGTACGTATTTTGATTTAATGTTGAATAAAATAATTTTATCTTTATTTACAAAACAGAATTGTGATTCAAGTGACTTTTGGGCGGCAATTCCAAAAGATTTAAATTCTACATACAAGTTTCAACATCTGCAAAGCTACATACATACATATTTTTCGTGATAACATCGTAAGAAATATGAGTTTTTATTATCGATATATTTATTAGTATAATTATCGATATATGTATGTAATTTTGTCATTCATAAATCTGTCAATATTATATTCGATATATTTATAGCTATAACTATCGATTTATTTATCGACCTATTTATGTTGTTGTTGTTGTTGTAGCGACTATTTATGTTCATCGACTTTGCTTTCGAATAATTAATAATTTTCGTTATTGTTAAGTTTTAGCTATAAACATCCTAGATTGCTTGGCCGGATTCCCACGATTTTTTCAAAACGAAGTCTATTTCGATTTTCCTTGTTATTGTAAGAAATTTGATTCAATCTGAACATTTGAAAACATGTTTAAGTATTAGGGCTGCGACTTTCTTTGCTTTTTTTCCGAACTATAAAAACACAAAAGAAAAGTATATTCTATCAAATTTAAAAAGGCGATTCCTTCGTTCGGCTAACATTTTTTTTCGAAATTGCCTTGCAGAAATACTTTATCCTCAGGGTGTGCGGCGATTTTGTTTTGATTGGGTACGGTCTAAACCATGATAAAAACATAGCAAGATAGTACCGTTCTCTCAATTTGTCGGCCATGATTTTTTTTTTGAAGTTTGCCAACATTTTAAAATCATATAAAAGTGAAAATAAAGAATTGAAATTGTTTGAAATTGTTGTTGCTTGAGATTGAAAATGAAAATGTGTGTGTGAGTTTGTGAGTAAATTTAAAAATTAAATTATTTGGAAACGTCAAGAATTTTAAAAGTGACTCTGAGCGGTTCTACCTTACTATATTTTTATCATGGTCTAAACACAGAAACAGTTCAAAAAAGAAATAAATTTTCTCGATCAAGATTTCCGCGGCAGCAACAAAAATGCAGTTGCCAATATAGCAGCTCAGTTGCCCGCTTTCATTTGCCATCTGAAATCGACCCATTAATTTAAACACAATTTTTTTCGTCGAGCTAAACGAGATTGGTTTTCAACTGACAGTCCCGCCCACTAGCAGTTCGTTTTTCAATCGCAGCACTGAACTAAGAAAATACATATCGTCACTACACACAAATAAAGGGCGCTAGTGTTTTGACGGCGAAGAAAGACGCGTAAAAAAATGCTTACCAAAAAAGACGCTGACCATCGACAGTCACTTCAGCATCATTGCACAAAAACTCTTTGGGGAATTTACATACTTGTTACACCCGCAAACATAGTCGACCGCGAAAATAAGTTTAGGGGCCTTTCTTCGCCGTCAACTATGTTAACAAGTCTATCTTCGTTGGAAGTTTTTTTTACGCGTCTTTTTTCGCGGCCAACTTTTGAGCTCGCGCCTTTATTCGTGTCTAGTGACGATATGTACATATATGTATGTATGTATTAGGGTAGTCCGGTCTGGTACGATATTTCGGAATTTAAAATGTCGAAAATAAAAACACCGAAAAAATGTCGAAAAAATAGTTAGAAAATCAAGAATGTCGAGAAAAAAATTGTCTTGAAGGAAAATGTCAAAAATAAAAATGTCGGAAAAAATATATCGATATCGCGCGAATTTTACACATCATTCACTACATTATTTCCACAGATTGATTTATTTAAGTTAAATTCCACTAATCCTATGTATGTACTAATAATATAAATGAAAGTTTGTGAGTGAGTCTGGTTGTTGCTTCTTCACGCTAAGACGTCTGCATATATTTCAATTAAATTTGGAATACAGATAGTTTATATCCTAGCTTAATAAAAAAGTCAGTTTCAAAAAGTCAAAATCGATTATTTAACAAGTTAAACAAAGTATTCAGAAACTATATCTTTCGGAAGTATTTTTAAGATGGTTGCCACCTGTTAAAAAGGTAAAAGTCAATTAATTGATAACTAAATATACTTTAAGACGGTTGATAACTGTTTAAAAAGTTAAAATCAATTCTATTATAAAGTTGAAACGAAATATTTTAATGTGGGTATCAAACGAGATAGGCAAAATGCTTTGTTGTAGAAATATTTTTAGAGGGTTGCCATCTTAAAAAAAAAATTAAAACAATTTAAATAACACTTTAAATAAAATATTATAATGTGTGTCAAACGAGTGAGGTTTAAGAAAGCTTTATTTCGAAAATATTTTTGAATAGGGTTGCCTCCTTTTCAAAAACAAGTTAACCTTTCGTCGATCTTTGGAATATTCGAAATGACACATATTTTGTAGGTTGAGAAAAAAAAACACATAAATAATTTTTATTTTTTTTTCAAAAATTTAACCTTTTCCACTTTTCCTAAAAAAAGTATTTTTCTTCGTAATTTTGCAGAACTTTCTTTTAACTTCTTAGGAACTCTAGAACTTTTGAAAGCCACTCAGAACACTTTTAATTTTTATTTTTTTCAAACATACAACTTTTTCGTCTTTTTTCGACATTTTCGACGTTTTGCATTTTTTTCGACCTTATTCATTTCGAATTGATA
>NW_023458565.1:5882802-5894382 GCF_013731165.1 Rhagoletis pomonella | reverse complement strand
GTACGTCGAGAGAGGACTTTACTCCTGAATTGCCTACTCAGTCCAAAGTAGCACTTGTTGGCAAGAGTGATTCTACGTTGGATTTCAATGCTGACATTATTATCGGTGTTAATGCTGGTTCCCAAGTAAACGAAATTCTCTACTTTCTCGAAATTGTAACTGTCAACAGTGACGTGGGTGCCAAGGCGCGAATGTGCTGACTGTTTGTTTGATGACAGGAGATACTTCGTCTTGTCCTCGTTTACCACCAGACCCATGCGCTTTGCTTCCCTATCCAACTTGGAAAAGGCAGAACAGACTTCGCGGTTTTTGTTACCGATGATGTCGATGTCATCGGCATAAGCCAGCAATTGCACGCTCTTGTAGTAAATTGTTCCTGAGCGGTTCAGTTCTGCAGCTCTTATTATCTTCTCCAACATCAGATTAAAGAAGTCACATGAAAGGGAGTCGCCCTGTCTGAAACCCCGTTTTGTGGCGAACGGCTCGGAGAGGTCTTTTCCAATTCTGACGGAGCTGGTGGTATTGCTCAACGTCATTTTACACAGCCGTATGAGTTTTGAGGGGATGCCAAATTCAGACATAGCGGCGTATAGGCAACTCCTTTTAGTGCTGTCAAAAGCGGCTTTAAAGTCGACAAATAGGTGGTGAGTGTCGATCCTTTTCTCGCGGGTCTTTTCCAAGATTTGGCGTATTGTGAATACCTGGTCTATGGTGGATTTGCCAGGTCTAAAGCCACACTGATAAGGCCCAATCAGTTCATTGACGGTACTACTACAGCTGCCATGTAAAGGAGCGCATTATTTTCATTACTTTACTTATTTTCTTCCGACTAAAATTAGGTCCACTTCCCATATAATGGTAAATTTCAGAAATACTAAAACTCCGATATTTGAATATCGAAGGGCGCTATATTACGCCCAAGTTAATAATTACATACAAACAACAATCTCCTAACTTATGACAACATAACTGTATCTCGGTAACCGCTTTATGGATTTCGGTTAAGAAATACGCCTGCTTATCACCTAAAGGTAGTTTACAGAAATGTGAAAAAATATATTTAATACGAGCGCCGGGTATACATACAAGGTTCGGTTTCGCTCGAATTTAGACTTATTTACTTGTTTATTTTATTTTTGTATTTTCTTCAACTAATATTGAACTTTTTCACCTATAGTGGAAACTTAATTTTTATTTTAGTTGCCATCCACTGTTATTGTCATAATATATGTAGTATGTATGTATTTACTTCTACATAAATACTCGCATTATTAAATTTATTGAATTTTCTCTGCTTTCGTCAGTTTAGTTCCGAATCTGTGGTGGTAAACATAACAGTTTTCCTGTTATGACCAACTTATATTCGTTTTTTAATTTAAAATTCGGCCTCTGTTTTAATTCATGTCCATGTGACAAGATAATTGAAGATGTTAAAGTTGAAAAAATCGAGGATTTTGGCGGAAGTGAACATGAAAATGCTACAGAATGTGCAGTAAGTAATGCAAGTGAGAATATAAATAAATAAATAAAGTTTCACATTACGTTTTAATTGCTTTGTACGGTATTTCAAAAACAACTACAATTTGCCTTTTTTTGTCCGAAAAAAAAAGCATTGATTAAAAAAAGGTACAACGAGAAAACGTTTCTAAGGCATGGTTCACTGAAAATCGATACGCATAAAATGGGTTTTCAGAAAACAGTATTTAATATATTGAAATAATATAACATGTAATGTAAAAAAAAAACAATTAAGACAGGCTTTAACTGACAATCTTCAGAAGTTTAAAAATACTCATATCTACATATGTATGTACATATGTATGTTCAGTGTTTTTTCTTGAGTTGTGCTTTAAGTGTGTTTACGGGGAATACATTCAACTTTATTCCTTTTATTATAAGAAAGTATGCAACTAAGTATGTACATATTAGGGATGTTTCAAATGTCATATTTTCGTAATGCGAATGTGCGAATGCGAATGCGAATATTAGGAATAACATCAAAAAAGCTATAATCAACTTAAGTCATCGTTTTTATTACTCAAAAAAATTTTGCAAATTATTAGAACATCGAACAAGTGCTTAACCCATACAGCGTTATAATCTATTTAGAAGTCAAAGTTCAAAAAGGGCATATTATATTAAAAAAAAAAAGTAATTATGTTGCCTTTTCTCCCATGAGACAATTTCTTAGAAAACCTTTCAATAATGAGAAGTATTGTAAGAAAAAGTTTCTTTCACTCTAATTGTAACAATGACACTCCCACCCTACTGCTAAAAACAAAAACAGTGATATTTCTTTTCCAAATTTCTTTGGAAGTTTTAAGAAAATTTTTTAATTTTTAGTAGTGAAATTTTTACTTTCTAAATTTGAAGAAATATTTGTTCTGGATTCGCTGGCGACAATACAAAATGGGTGTGCATCGTTGGCCTACGGATATTCAATGTGGGTTTAAAAGTCAAAATTCCCTTAAATGCCGCATAGTGTGTTTGTCGACATTCGTAGAGACCTATTAACTCTGTCAAGTCGCTGTAAAGTAATGCACTTTGACGCAATATAATATTAGTTAACCGCGTCCATGGGGCCAATCGTAACACACGACAGCTCGGTTTAGTCAATGGCGCTATATAATTGCACACTTACGGCACTTCTCATTCTCTGTCTCAGTCTTTCAGTAGCTATGTGTCCTTTTTATTCTTCCTGTCGTCCGGCACGAAGCGGAAATCGCGACTGTGTAAGCCAATGTTTAATATTCTGACGGCGGCATAATCTCCCCAGAATACTAAAAGTGCAACATCAAAGAATTCGAAATACCATATTCGAAGCAATCGAGCCATAACCGCGTAAGAAACGTAAGCTCCAAATGTTTTTATTTGGCGTTTTTTAATCAAAATTCCATAATTTTTCCACAAACAATTAGCTTTTTTATATCCATCTACTGTAAATGGTACCGAAAGGGTACCATCCATTCTTGAGTTATGCCCCGTCTGGCGTACGCAACTTTGGTGTAAACATAGCATTATTTTTTTTTTTAATAACAATCAGGGGTTATATGCGTTGTAAATAAGCTGGTTAAAATTAAATACTTACATCAAATTTTTTGTATTAAAATAACACGATGCTCCATTACCAATATGTTTTTGTGGAATTTCCCTACTATTTAGAAAGTGTGATTGAATTCTTCCCCTTTTTCTCCTGCTTCCAAAAACCATCACTGTGGGTGGAAGTGTCAGATTTTAGAAAAAAGCTACTTACAAAACCTTTAATCATTGAATCATGGTATATAAGACCGGTTGCACTGAAAAATTGCTCATTTGGAACGCTTGCGTGTGGAACGCTCAAATATTTGCGGGCCAGATCTGTCAATTTGTCGTATTTTAGTTTTGGTTTTGCTCCAATCGAGAGGATTTTCTCCGAGATGAGCTCGTTTTTCTTTAAGATAGGCCTTCAACTGAGTTTTGATTTCATATGTTTTAAGGTCTACAGATTCTACATCCGAGTCTTCGCTTTCGCTGGAGGAATGTAAAAATATTTCTAGGTTGCTTATAAGACTTTTTGCAGTACTTTTTGAAGGCCTATCAAAGTTGGTTGATATACTACTTAACCGTTTAGCGTCTGAAGCTAAAAGCCGGTTATGGTCCTGTCTGTCGGTTAGACAGACTTAGAGCCATTTCATCAATATTAGAGTGGACTCTCTACCCATATACATATCCGCATTCGTAAATATTGGTATCATTTGATGCTAATGCGAATGTCGAATGCGAATGTGTAAAATGATGCGAATCATTCGCATAACAAATGCGAATGCAAATATTCGCAACATCCCTGGTACATATGTATAGTATATACGCATGGGCTATAATAATATTTATACTATCTTTTTTTTGTTTCCTGATACATACTATGTACATCATATTGAAAAAAATAAATAAAAATAAAATAAAAAATAAAAGTAAACCACAATCGATTTTGTTACCTATTCGCTGTATAAATTTTCAAATGACGTCACTGTTTCAATCAGAGAGTGAGAGGGTGGCTTCGTTCTTGGGTAGTTTTTTGGGCTGTAAACTAGTGTTGCTTAAAAGGCCGTTAGGGCACTAAAAGTTATTTAAAGCGTTATGGTAAAACGATTAAATATGTATTTTAAAAGTTTGCTTTAAAACAGTGTTTTTCAATGTTTAAAGAAAAAAAATCGATTTTTACAGATTCTCCATCTCCGAAGTAATCTCTGATATATTGTTGCTATTTTAATAAAATCGACCAACACAAAAGCATTTTAGGCTATTTGTATTTGCATTTATATTTGCTTGACTGGTTTTAAATTTCGCTTTTAGTCTCTTAATCCGAATCTCTTATCCTGGGTTAAGTTTGCTTTGGCAAATTTATTCATTTCAATATGCCACACAATACCTTTGTTGCCGATAAAAGGATGCATGGAGCTATACATATGTATATACACATACTCTTATTTGAGTTACGGCCAGTTATCGAAGCGTTGAAAAAATTGTCTGCCAGGCTAAATGTATGCCATAAAATTAAGTTCGCTCAACAACTTTCGCCTTAAAACGCACCAGATTCGAAACACGCAAACAATTACGTTTTACGGCAGCAGAAAGAGTGGGAAAGGAGAACAGCATTCGGGTGTATGTACGGGTAAAGTTTTTCAAACTTTTCAACAATTTTCCTAAAATGAGAAATTAAAAGTCAAACTTCCATTTGCGCAGCTTCCTTTTCCATGCGATAGCAAGCAGAAGAAAGTAAAAGTTGGAAACAACAGCTTATCTTTGAGCGGCAACAACTGCAGTTTAAGTAATTTAAGCAACAAAATGTGAATGAATAAATAAAAATAAATCACTCAGAATTATAACCAACAGTGATGAATAATGGGCGGGTGAGTGCTTGTTTGCGAGAATATTGTGTTGCGTGCTATTTTGACACCTTCATTGTGGCGTTACAAACAATGTAAGAACATAAATAAAATTTTGAATGCAGCGTAATTTTTTTTTTTTTTAAATTAAAACATATCTATACATACATACATATACATACAGTGGGCGACAAAAGTCTGCGTACAGTGAATATTTCGCAATGAATGTTAAGTTTTTGATTATAATTTATTTCCGCTAAGGTTTTATAAAAGTTCAGTGATTCCCAAAGTAGTTCCCAAGAGTCCACGGGAGACTCGATGGGGTCTACGTTGGTGTGAACAAAAAAGGGGCCGCAAGTTGTAGGTCCACAAAAATGTATCTATTTTCTATAGTAAAGAACAAACATGGCTTTACATATCAATGTAGGCAGATAATACACCACTCAAAAAAATTAAAGAAGCAAAAAAAATCTGAAATTTTTCGGTAATCTTTGACAGGCTGTATTCCGGTGAAAATTTTTCGCATTGAGAGTTTAAAAAAAGCATTTTGAAGCTTTAAGATTTCAGATTTCCTGGCCACAACTTTTTAGGATCTACGGTTTTCATGCTATCCTAACAGATATCGCGAAAAAATAATTTAAATTTTTTTTGGATTTTTTGTATGGTCCACGAGCTTGAAAAAATGTCTTCAGTTAGGCAGGCATATGGATCATTTAGCCTATTTATTCAGCTTTGAATTTCTCTTTAAAAAGCTCCCTTAATGTTTTTAGTAGTGTATTTTAAGTTTTAAAATTTAAGAAGGTCAGCGACTGTTACATGTAAAAACTTGCAAGTCTCTAATCATATTATTTTAATAAATGGTACACAAGAAAGTATACAATTTTTCTTTTTATTTATTACCACTCTGAATTTAGTGTTGCAATTCAGCTGCGGAGCAAATTTCCATCGTTGGATGTAATCTTCAAATTTTTTGACGAGCTTTGGTAATATGGTAGAAATGTAGCAACACCTACCGTCTACCAAAACCAATAGAATTTTGAGTGTGGTCTAGGAGAGAAAAAAGTTTGGGAACCTCTGGTATCTATATATATAATACGCGAAGGCATTTTTTGTTCGGGATAAAAGATCTGCACCGTTCGCTCGATTTTCAAAACTGAGGTGTCAAATCAAAAGGCTTGGACTGTATGTGCAAGAAGGTTTTACTTTTTCGATAAGAGTTGCCACATTTAAAAACTTTTATTCAAATTATTAAAAAAAAATAAACCAATTATTACAAAATGGTTATCAACCGAAATGGTTTTGAAAATCTTTGTTTCTTAGCTGAACTATAGGAGGGTTGCCATCTGTGTAAAAAATCATATTAGGTAAGAAGAATACGTATCACCATATGACTACCAAACGAAAGGGGATGCAGAAAGTAGTAGTTTGAAAATATTTTGATGGGGGTTGCCGTCTGTTTGAAATGTCGAATTTAGTTTAGTTATACGAAACATCAAAATATGGATGTCAAACGAAGAAGTGTTAAGAAATCTTTAGTTTGAACGCCACAATATTTTTGAGGTGTTTAAAGAGAGCTGCCCCTGTTTAAAAAGTTAAATTCAAATTATTTAATAAGTTTAATAAATTATTAAAATATGGGTATCAATCGAAGGGAGTTTGAAATACTTTTATTTCTGAACTGTACTTAGCGGGGTTGCCACTTGTTTAAAAAATCTAATTCCACTGAATTCATCCGTTAATTAAAATATGTATCGTGATGTCAGGCGAAGGAGGGCTAACAAGGATTAAGCTTGAAAATACTTTTGAAGAGGTCTGCCACCTGTTTGAAAGGTCTAACTCAGTTTAACTAATACAAAAAATATATGAAATATAAAAATACCGTAGTCAAACGAAAGAATGTTAAGAAATCTTTAGCTTGACCATTTGGAATGTTTGAAGAGGGTTGTCACGTGTTTAAAAAGATACATTCAAATTATTCATTTCATTGGCAACCCTGCCATTTGTTAATCAAATTCAAATTAGCTCTTCAGTATATTCACTAGTAGTTCATATTACAACAAAAATTTGTAAAAATAGAACTCAAACTGTGTGCAAATGTCGGGAAAATTCAACAAATTTGCATACAAATTTACAACTTTTTATTTAGATTTTCTAGAAAGATTCTGAGTATGCAATTTTGTAGAGCGCCATCGATTTTTGACAATTGTTTGTTTTTTGCCGGCAGAGTCAAGTAGCTTTGCCATACAAAGTATGTTAGAGTTTTTTATATGGAAGAAAATGCTTAGCATTGTCAACGAAAAAATTGCCAAAAAATCAAAGCGAGTTTTTAGCAACTTAAAACTTGCAGATTATTGCATTAAAATTTAATGAGCTACAAAACCACGTACTCTCAACTTTTCTAAAGAATTTAATTAAAAAGTTGCAAGTTTATATGCAAAATTATTGAATTTTCCTGAGTTGTGCACAAAGTTTAAAAATTTGTTATTTAAGACTTTTCTAGTAGTTGTCATAAAATTTAAGCGAAAAGAAAAATTCTCTGCACGTAGGCTTTTGTCGCCCACCGTATGTACATATGATGTTTACCAATGTAAATATGTGTGCTTGTTAGTAGCAAAACAAGTATCAGCAACAACGAGCTCGAATAAAAATTATCATATCAGCTTTGTGTGCATATCAGAGGTGTCGACTCAATTGGTCCGCGCATTTTGTTGGTTAAACGACTCAGAAAGAAAAGCACACACATTTGTAAGTACATACATATACGACTTACATACATACATGGTATATGATACTTGTAAAAATTATGTGAATTTCATTATTATTTTAACTTATTTTCGACCTGTGCCGCGTGAATAGGAGGGGGCGGGGGGGCGGAGGGGGCGTAGTCTGTTTTTGCAATAAAAATAACACCGCGAAGTAAGCTTTGCCATTCTGACCCATTGACCATGTGATTGGGATTTATTCGATTAACCCTTCAAGGTTATCGACTTCTACGAGACACATACATATGTACATAGATACATACATAGGCATCTGTGTTTCCGGTGTGAATTCAACAAACTTTCTCATATTGTGGCGGTGGTTGAACGCAAGCGTAGTAAGATGGTTACTGAACCTAAAGATATTTACAACGCTCATACAAAAATATGTATGTACGCATTTTCAATTAATGTTGAATAAAATCATTTTATCTTTATTTACAAAACAGAATTGTGATTCAAGTGACTTTTGGGCGGCAATTCCAAAAGATTTAAATTCTACATACAAGTTTCAACATCTGCTAAGCTATGTATGTACATACACTGCCGGAACAAAGTATTGGCACAGCAAATTTTTCACAATATATGCAAGAATTTTTATTCTAATATTTTTACGCCAATTTTGTAAGAAACATAAAAATAAAATTCCTAAACTTTGTGCAAAACTCGCGAAAATTCAGCAAATTTTCATGAAAATTTTCAACTTTTTAATCAGATTTTTTGAGTATGCAGTTTTGCAGTCCATTAAATTCTAGTAAAAAAATGCTAGTTCGGAGTTAGTCAAAAATCGCGTTGATTTTTGAGATTTTTTTTTGTTAAAGGTGTTTTGCATTTTTTCCATAGAAAATATTTTCGAAAAAAAATTTTTGTATGGAAGACACTGGTTGAAAAAAACTGCCAAAAATCAACAGTAATTCCTAGCTACTTAAAACTTGCACTTTATTATAATAAACTTGATTTGGCTTCAAATCTGCATACTCAAAAAAAATTTAAAAAATCTGATTAAAAAGTGAAAATTTTCATGAAAATTTGCTGAATTTTCGCAAGTTTTGCACAAAGTTTAGGAATTATATTTTTTTCCTTTTCCAATATCTACCACTTTTTGCCATAAGTACGTTATTGGCAGCATAAATAGCTGTGCCAAAATTCAAGACGTTAGCATAAGCAGTTCCAGAGATAAGCGATTTGAAAATTTTAGTTTCTATGGGCGGTGCCACGCCTCCTTTTTCAAAATCTACCACTTTTCGCCGTAAGCAGGGTATGGACAACATATGTTGCTGTGTCCAATTTCAGGACGTTAGCATAAGTGGTTCCAGAGATAAGCGATATGAGAATTTCAGTTTGTATGGGAAGTGCCACGCTCACTTTTCCAATAGCTTCCAGTTTTCGCCGTAGGTAGGGTATTTACAATTTATGCATCCGTTTCAGTTCCCCAGAATAATTGGTTTAAGAGATATAGTGGTTTTCACATTTTAGTCTATATGTCAGATGCCACGCCCCCTATGTATCGGGATTAACATTTCCGGATTAGAGGCAGTTATATCCTTTAAATCGGTGTATGTTGCATTGAAATCGAGCAAACGATGCCTTCAAAAAAGGCATTGCAAAATTTTCTTGTGGCGTATTTATATATAGATAGAAGATAACTATCGATTTATTTATGTTGTTGTTGTTGTAGCGGCTATTTATGTTCAATCTGAACATTCGAAAACATGTTTAAGTATTAGGGCTGTGGCTGAGTGTGCCATCTGATGCAATTAAAACATTCGTTATCCTTGTTTTCTTTTTTTCCAAACTATAAAAAAAAAAAAATAAAAAGGCGACTCCTTCGTACTGCCAATTTTTTTCGAAATTGTCTGCCAAAAATTCTTTAGCCTCAGGGGTGTACGGCGATTTTGTTTTGATCTGAAACGATCTAAAACACAGTAACAGTTCAGAAAAGAAATCAATTTTCTCGATCAAGATTTCCGCGACAGCAACAAAAATGCAGTTGCCAAAATAGCAACTCAGTTGCCCGCTTTCATTTGCCACCCGAAATCGACCCATTAATTTAAACTAAATTTTTTTCAGTCGAGCTAAACGAGATTGGTTTTCAACTGACAGTTCCGCCGACTAGCAGTTCGTTTTAAATCGCAGCACTGAAATAAGAAAATACATATCGCCACACAAATAAAGGGCGCTAGTGTTTTGACGGCGAAAAAAGACGCGTAAAAAAATGCTTACCAAAAAAAGACGCTGGCCAACGACTGTCAGCTCAGCATCATTCCACAAAAACTATTTGGGGAATTTACATACTGTTACACCCACAAACATAGTCGACCGCGAAAAGAAGTTTACGGGCCTTTCTTCGCCGTCAACTATGTTTAAAGCCCAAACAGTCAACGACGTAGCGTAGACGTAGTTTGACGCAGACACGATCTACCTTATGTGATTCGCGTGTTAACGAAAACTCACCACCGCATGGCGGTGACGTTGCCGTTGCTTCTCTCTCTCTATCAACAATAAATTTGATATGCTGCTACGTACGTCAACCTACGTTTACGCTACGTCGTTGACTAACTGCGCTTTTAGAGTCTATCTTGGCTGAAGTTTTTTTACGCGTCTTTTTCGCGGCCAACTTTTGAGCTCGCGGCTTTATTCGTGTCTAGTGACGATAGGTATATGTATGCATGTATTAGGGTAGTCCGGTCTGGTACGATATTTCGGAATTTAAAATGTCGAAAATAAAAACACCGAAAAAATGTCGAAAAAAAATAGTTAGAAAATCAAGAATGTCGAGAAAAAATTGTCCTAAAGGAAAATGTCAAAGATAAAAATGTCAAAAAAAAATATATCGATATCACGCGAATTTTATACATCATTCACTACATTATTTTAACAGGTTGATTTTTTTAAGTTAAATTCCACTAATCCTATGTATGTATGTACTAATATTATAAATGTGAAAGTTTGGGAGTGACTCTGCTTGTTGCTCCTTCACGTTAAAACGTCTGCATATATTTCAATTAAATTTGGAATACTGCTAGTTTTTATCCTAGCTTAGCATATAAAATATTTTTTTTTTTGAAGAGAGTTGCCACCTCTTTCAAAAGTCAAAATCGATTAATTAACAAGTTAAACAAAATATTACAGCAATGTGGGTTTGACACCCGAAAGCGGTTCAGAAACTATATATTTCGGAAGTATTTTTTAAGATGGTTGCCACCTGTTGAAAAAGTAAAAGTCAAAGTAATTGATAACTAAATATACTTTAAGACGGTTGCTATCTGTTTAAAAAGTTAAAATCAATTCTATTATAAAGTTGAAACGAAATATTTTAATGTGGGTATCAAACGAGATAGGCAAAATGCTTTGTTGTAGAAATATTTTTAGAGGGTCGCCATCTAAAAAAAAATAAAACAATTTAAATAACACTTTAAATAAAATATTATAATGTGTGTCAAACGAGTGAGGTTTAAGAAAGCTTTATTTCGAAAATATTTTTGAATAGAGGTGCCTCCTTTTCAAAAACAAGTTAACCATTCGTCGATGTTTGGAATATTCGAAATGACACATATTTTGTAGGTTGAGAAAAAAGACACATAAATAATTTTTAGCTATCACTTCTACCATTTTTTCAAATTATTGTTGCTTTTCCACAATGAGTTTTCGCTGAAAACGGCCTCGAGCTCATAAAAATTGTTGAATATAATTGTTATAAAGGTCATAAAAATAACAAAAACAAATAATTTTTATTTTTTCAAAAATTTAACCTTTTCCACTTTTCCTTAAAAAAAAGTATTTTTCTGCGTAATTTTGCAGAACTTTCTTTTACCTTCTTAGGAACTCTAGAACTTTTGAAAAGCCACTCAGAACACTTTTAATTTTTATTTTTTTCAAACATTCAACTTTTTCGTCTTTTTTCGACAATTTCGACGTTTTGCATTTTTTTCGACCTTATTCATTTCGAATTGATA
>NW_023458565.1:5875838-5882702 GCF_013731165.1 Rhagoletis pomonella | reverse complement strand
TTTCGACGTTTTGCATTTTTTTCGACCTTATTCATTTCGAATTGATACGGTTTCGACATTTTCCGTTTTGTTAAAATATTATTTCGAGGTTTACAAAATTTCAATTTCGACATTTTTATTTTCGACTTATCCCGGGTAGTCCTTATAAAAATATGAAAATAAAAATTCTGTTTGAGACATTCCCATATTTTTTTTATGTACACGGGTCGTTACCAAGTTGTAAAAAATTTTAGTTTGCTAATATTTGCATGAATCCTTCATGCAATATTAAGCTTTAAAGACTGTCATTTGTTTAAGCGTTTTTTTAGAAAAAGTGCATAATTTTCCAAAATTTTTCCGAAATTCTATTTAACACTGGGTTAAAAAAAATTATCTTGCCCTTCGAGCTCAAAACGCATTTTTTTTTTAATTGACAAGTTTTTCACTCAAAACATGCTTTCGATAAACTGACAAGGCCACTCAATGCAAGGAGTACTTCAAAATACACACTGAACGTAACAAAACTCGCTGAGTTATAGCTGGCCGAAGTCAAAATTGTGTCCATGTTTTGTGATTTTAACTTTTTTTATTTTGTATGCCGAATAAAATTAAGGGGTATTTCTATTTGAGTTTAGATGTTGATAATTTAAGGACCACCCTAATATGTATGTGCACAGGTTTGTATGTACATATGTAGCAAGTCTAAAAACATAAATGTCGATTTGTTAGGCCTTCGTTTTACTGTAGTGGATGTAGAGATTGCTTCCGGCAATAACGGCTAATTTGGTTTAGGTGATGAAAAACGTGCACAAGTGCTTTTCTAAAACGAAATGTCAGGTGAAAACTAATTTTACATTCTTGCATACATGCATATGTATGTATGTATATGTGCGGACATATATACATTGTACGAGTACATATATTGATACAATTAAGGATAAAATAAATCGTTTTTGTAAATGTATTCTTGCATTTGGCTTTCGAAAAGAAAATTTCAGAGGAATGACTGTATATTTTTAATACTGTCAAGAGAGAATTAAAAATTGGTCATTTGTTTTTGCACTCGTAACTATTTTTATCCTCGAGTGCGCCTTGAACTACGTTGTACTACATGTACATAAATGTAATCCCAATCAAAGTTCTTTTGTTAATACAACCAAAATCAATAAAACTAATTTGGACACCGAAAAGTTACCGGTTTAGTCTGAAATTATTTTATAATTACAGATTAACGAGAGAGAAATTTTTGTGACTGATCTTTTTTTTTTAATTACAGCTTGGAGAGTTTAGCTCGAAAATGAACATACGGTCGTCGTCAACGGTTAAGTTCTTTTTTTTTGTTTGCAAAAATGGTGGAAATATTTGCCAACCAATAAAAAAATCATGCTTTTTAAAGTCATCTACATACTTACATACATCCACTGGTGGCAGAAATAATAGACTCGCCTTACATTGAAGAGTTTTGGCTATATTTCCATGGTTCACTTTATTTTTAATATTTTTTTATAAAAGCCTAGATAGTTATACAACAAACACCATATAAATCACCTTTTCTAACTTTATAAAAATTCGACGAATTTTCACCAATTTTTTAAACTCTTAATCCAGAACTTTTAAAAAAAATTTTGATATGCAGTTTTATAGTTATTAGTTTAATAAAGTGCAAGTTTCAAGTGGCTAGAAAATACCATTGATTTTTGACAATTTTTTTTTTGTTGACAATGCTAGGCATTCTCTTCCACATAAAAAAACAGTCGAGCACACTTTGTATGGGAAAAAAATTCGTTACACCGTCAGCAAAAAAAAGTTCTTAAAAATCAATGGTATTTTGTAGCCAATTAAAGCTTGCACTTTATTATACTAAAATTAAATGCGCTAAAAAACTGCATACCAAAAATTTTCCTAAAAATTCTGAATAAAAAAATTTGAAAATTTGGGGAAAATTTGTAGATTTTTTATAATTTTTGTTCTTAGTTTGAAAAGCGGATGTTTGTTGTATAACTACATAGGTTTTTATAAATAAATATTTAACATAAAATAAACTAAAGAAATATAGCGAAAATTCCTAAAAGTAAATACGACGAGTCTATTATTTCGGCCGCCAGTGTACATGTTTAACCATAACATATTTTTGCCAAAAAACTGGTAAAATTAAAATTTTTTGTTTCAGCAACGAGTTCTTCAAAAATGTATAAATATGTTTTATAACTACTTTTAACCGAGCTTAAGTTCTGTACGAAAGGAAATATGCCACTCTATTTGTGTTTTTTTTTTGTTTTTAGAATTTTGTAAATTTTTCATCGATTGGACGACCTGGGTCCACGTCTATTTTTAACATCGCAATTTCCAAAAAAAAAATCTGACAAAACAGTTGTGACGCTGGCGTTTTTTATGCTGTCATCACGATTGACTGCGTCAAATTCTTAAAGAGCTTGTACCTACTATTTTCTTTCAGTGTATGAACATCACATATATAGTCAGCGTCAAAAATATGAATACCCTGACATTGTCACAATTTTTTTTTATTAATATTTTCCATACCATTTTTTTATTTCTTTATAATAATATAGTTCATTCAACAAAAACAAAAAACAGCAGAATATTTTTTTTCAATTTCATATAGAACTCAGGGCAAATTCAAGAAATACCAAAAAAGATTTCATCTAAATTTTCAACTTTTCAATTCCATTTCTTAGAAAAATTTTTTGTATGCAGTTTTGTGGCCCATTAAATTTTAGTATAATAAGGTGCAAGTTTCAGGTCTCAAAAAATTACCTTTGATTTTTGAGAATATTTTTTGTCAAGGGTATTTCGCATTTTCTTTCATATAACGCATGAACGAAATCTATTTTTATATGGAAGAAAATGCGCAAATTTTTCTAAGAAATGAAATTGAAAATTTTGGTGAAAATTGTCTGGTATTTCTTGAATTTTCCCGAGTTCTATACGAAATTTAAAAAAAAATGATTCTGTTGGTTTTTGCTGTTGCTTGAACTATAGAAATGTCAGGGTATTCATTTTCTTGACGCTGACAGTATGTATGTAGATATACAAATACAAAACATGCAAACATTTACAATATTAACACGTTAAAAGCTTTTCTTTCTACTACATATTTTAAGGTGAGTAGTTTTTATTGCCTCTTATGGCTATGCCTACGATGCGCTTACTTACATACATATATGGGCATGTACATGTGTGTGTAGTTGTCACTGTATGGGTGCAGTCGTTATTCTCTTAGATTTAGCTTTTATAGAGCTTCTCTTTTTGACTTTCACTTTCCTAAGAAAATGAACGCAATCGGAGGGACATTTGTGCATTCGAATGTACATACATATGTATGTATGTACATACATACTTAGTTAGATACTATTTGCAACCTAACTATTAAACGGTGACTGCCTTTTTTTTGTTCACATTTTGCAGCGTCTTAACAAGGAATGGAATAGTTGTTGGTGTGTCTAACTATTATTGCTAGCTATGTATTAAGTGTGTGTTTGATGTTGTCTTTACTAGACCTCGATGTGTTTATAGGCACATACTACCTAGATTTGTGTCTTGATATGTACTAATGTTTTAAAAGGCACATACAAACAAACATACATATCTATTCTCATGCGTCTGATTGTTTATTTGCAGGTATTTAAGTGTGTATGAATATTTAATTGTTTGCGTCATATATGGCGGCTGAGTTGTTGAACGCTTTGAGTTATATATGTATGTATCTATGGATTTGTACGCTTAGTTTATGTTTATCTACATTTGTAGTATGCTCGCCTGTAGTGCTGAGGCCATCATTGCTGTCTCGAGTACTAAGTAGTATTTCTGCTCACCGTCACGCTTTTCCAAAGCTCACTAATTTTTCGCTTACTTGTCTGCCCGCGCGCGCGCGTGTGTGTGTGTGTTTCTGTGGCTGCTTGGGAAAACAGCTGAGCTCAGACAGTAGCGTCAATGTAGCCTCTAGTTGTAATCATCGCATCGAATGGCACGGAACATCAGCATATCTATAGAGAAAAAGTAAAACTCTATGCGCGTGTTTATCGGGTCCACCTAGGCCGATCAATACGGTGATGCTGATCGAAGAAACAAATATCTACTCGTAGTGCGTGGTTGAAAAGTAGTGGTTATAAAAAATGACGTGAGTGCGTGCGTGCGTGCGTGTGACGTGACGCATGTGCGTGCGACCTAATGTTGGACCATTAATCACTCATCATCGTAGCTCAACATTAACTTGTGAGCGCTACTGCCAAGGCTAATGCATTTTTTTTTATTGTGTTTATTAAACTAGTCGGAAAGGAAAGAAAATCTCAAATGTATGCGGAATGAGTACATTTTTGTGCAAACAAATTTAAATAAAGAATTTAGTGGAAGGCTAAGAAAAGATATTCGCGACGGTTTTAGCTTTCGCATAAAATATTAGCTCGCCATAAAATCGAGTTTTATTCATTTTTTATGAGCATTATGAGAGTTCAGCTAATCACTATTTAAAAAATGTGACTTCTTAATTAAAGTCGAAAATGTGTGTGTATATTTGGAATCAAGGAAAGCTAAATCGTGATAATTTTTAATCGAAAATACTCATCTCGTAGCTGAAAAAATTTATCTTCCATAAAATCCCTTACCTGATCATAACTAACTTGTTTAGAGTTTATTTTAACATTCAATTGTCGCATTCAATGAGCTGGTGTTACCCTGCTATAAAAATAAATACTAAGTCAGAGGCCCACACGCATCTTAGCTTAGCCAAAAATGGCAAACATGGCGAGGCAGTCGTAAGCACTCGCACTTCGCTGGAACTCTGGAACTCTGTTTCAGTTAACGGAAAAGTGTCCAGAGTTTTCGAGTGACCGAACATTAGGTCTCTCCAGGTATGAACTGCATTAAAGTTTGCTGCGTTACAGCTAGCTTAAGTTTACTACAAAGGTTGTTAGGAAGAATATTTAGTAGTATTTCGAGGTCATTCCCGAGGATGCAGAATGAGTTTCCCATTATAAACTTGGAGAGAGTTATTTAAGCCCAAACGCCAAAGTGAATACCAACCTTAGACCATAAACATTGGCCCTTTGTTATATCATTACGAACGGTAACGGCTAAGTTATATATACATATATATATATAAGTTGTATGCCAAGAACGAGGTTTCACAAGCGGCAAATTTCGTCTCCAAAGAGCTCCTCCGGGCTGGTTAAGGACTGCGATCCAAGGTGTCCATCAAAAGCTGGACAGCGTTGAGATGATTTCAACTCGTCGTCCTTCATGCAGTTACGACAATGAGAATTCGATACTAAAAATATTCAGCCTGACCTCGTGAGTCCCAATCGGACAGTGTTTTTTCAATAAACCCACCTGAAATGCGAGCTGCGGCTGTGTGAGTCTTAGCAGATCCCAGAACTCGATGAGCCGACACGAAAGTCGGTCGTCTACATGCAGTCAATTGTGCTTCCCACTCTTAATTTTTTTGGTGAGACTGGCTCGTGCGTTTTGGGTGCCTAAACTGGCCAGCTCGCCAGCCATGCAGTTTTCTGCGATATCCCTGTTGCCTGGCACACATTTACATAGGTCTCAGACGCCACCGAAAGAGAGATCAGTTGCAAGTTTAGGGCACCGTAAGCCAAGCCAGGGATCCTTTGGCTATCGGGGTAGATTTTTACGTCTCTTACCGTTGCGGTGCGCCGTTGCGCAAATCCGCAGCCAATCGAATGTTTCTTTAATGGCAGCTAGAAAAATACTATTGTGATCTGTAAGCCTAAATTGAAGGTTGATGGAGAGTTACCCGGAACACAGAACTCTCTACCGACCCTTCCGTCAAGTTTCGACCCAGCCATTTCTCCTGCCAAGCACTTCTGCTGTGGAATCATCTCTAATGCCGATGTGAGTGGTGAAAGAGCTAAATGGTGTCAGTCTAGTCACGCAGTGGTAATTATATTTATTAGTATTCTTAGTCAGTTAAACATCTGGTGCCCCTAATTTTGACATCTGGTGCTCCTATTCTGACTGCAGCCGCCTTACCTGCGATCTCGGCAAACACTATGTTAAGCATGGCCGTAAGAGCCAGGCTGGCAGTGGTCCTTTGTCCCCTCTGATACCAATAGGGTAAGCTCTTGTACACGATCCGGCTTCCTGAATGGCATAGTCTGTTCTAGTGCGTTCCACGAGATGAGGACTTCATAAAACATTGTGAACTTAATTATGGAAATAAGCTTACCAACTATGGCAAAAAGACACAAAAGAGCGATTCAATAATTTTCATATGTAAACCTGTGTATAAAAAATGAAAAAATATTTTACTTCAGGGTTGCCATCTTGATATATATATATATATGTATGGCGTAGCTCGTCGGTTGTTGGCATTCATAGAAGATCTGTAATATTTTAATAAATTATTTAGATTTCATAGTTAATTTACTTTTCTTTTTATATTTTTATTTACGTTTCTTACTGGATTTTTGTCTAATGAACCGTTTATTTGTACGTGCTGTGCTCGCATAATTAGTTTATTAGTTTGCCGGTTTCGTGCCGTTGCAATACAAGTAAATCCATTAAAAAATGACGAATGTGTCAGCATGCAAAAACTGCGAATAAAATAATAAAACAAATACATATGTAGGTAGGTGCATACATAAATATCTCGTTATCGCTTCACGCTCATATAAAGACAAGTGTACAGAAATAGTTGTAATTACCTGATTTGTTACTAGAAATATTTATTTATTTATTTATGAGTTAATACAGTATCGGTCATATCTATAGCACGCCCACTTCAAAGTGATATTGTTTGCCACTCATGTTTAATAATTTATTTTTAAGAATTTCCAATCAAAGTACAGTTCATTCTTTAACCCAAGATTAAAACTTTATAAAGTACTAAAAAAAATGCAAAAAATT
>NW_023458565.1:5873474-5875828 GCF_013731165.1 Rhagoletis pomonella | reverse complement strand
AAAAACCACAAATACACATGCAAGGGCATATACAAAACATCCCGACTACCTTTATTAATTTGTAAATAATTGTAAATAGTGTAAAAAGTAAATTTTAACAATAGTTTTTTTAATAATTTTATATTAAAATTTGCATACTGGAATTTTAACAACAAAAAACCTACCTACCTACCTATTTATAAAAGCTTAGTAATTAGTAAATGTAAATACATAGTTTTAAACATTTTAACAGCAGAAATAACAATAATTAATTGAATTACTCACTGATCTGATTATTTAAATTAATATTTTATTATTTAATAAATTTTAATACTACATTATTTTGTCATTATGAAAGCGGTCATATTTATGTTTTTAAATATGTTATTGAAATAAATAAATGAATAATGAAAAAATTACTTTTTGTACAATTTACTTAAAAAATTTGTGGTTATAAACACGATAGCACTAACTACTTCAGTAGGTATCGTTAACTACATGGTAACCATAATATTAGCTACTTCAGCAGCTATCTTTAGCTACATGTTAACCACAACATTAGCCACTTCAGCAACCATCGTTAGTTACATGTTCACCACAACATTAGCCACTTCAGCAACTATCATTAACTACATGGTAACCATAACATTAGCTACTTCAGCAGCTATCATTAACTAAGTGTTCACCACAACATTAACCACTTCGGTCGCTATGAAAGGGGAATTAGAGTAGTGCAGCTATAGTTCGTTGAAATCGAACAGTTCTATTAGTGTAAGGGAGATAACGTATCACACGTATATGAAAAAGTGGTTAATATTTGCACACGGCTAGAACAAAGTTAGCCAGTTTATATACCGCTTCACAAATGAACGATAACTACCGGTTAACCACAATTCTAGCTGTTAGCTGTCTTGCAGGGATGATTCAATAATGAAAGGTTTTGTAAGAAAAACTTTCTCTCGCTCTAATTTTATCAATGACACTCCCACCCTACTCCTAAAAACAAAAACAGTGATATTTCTTTTCCAAATTTCTTTGCAAGTTTTAAGAACATTTTTAAATTGTTAGTAGTGAAATTTTTACTTTTTAAATTTGAAGAAATGTTTGTTCTGCATTCGCTGGCGCCAACAAGACAAAATGGGTGAGAATCGTTGGACTACAGAAATTCAATGTTAAGAGACGAAATTCCCTTAAATGCCGAAATGTATTTGTCGATATTCGTGGAGACCTCTTGATTCTGCCAAGTCGCTGTAAAGTAAAGCGTTCAATGAGCCAACGAAGGTATTTAGGTATTGTACTCCACGACACAGTCCTGGTGTCTCCGAATGAGATTTTGACGCAATATAACATTGCCAAACCGCATCCATAGGCCCAATCGTCACACGACAGCTCGGTTTAGTCAATGGCGCGATGTAATTGCACACTTAAAAGGTGTACGCACGAGGCGAATGTTGGCTGGCGACCAACTTTATTGCAAGCGATTAGCTGAAAGTAACGGGTGATTTTTTAAGAGCTTGATAACTTTTTTTTTAAAAAAAACGCATAAAATTTGCAAAATCTCATCGGTTCTTTATTTGAAACGTTAGATTGGTCCATGACATTTACTTTTTGAAGATAATTTCATTTAAATGTTGACCGCGGCTGCGTCTTAGGTGGTCCATTCGGAAAGTCCAATTTTGGGCAACTTTTTCGAGCATTTCGGCCGGAATAGCCCGAATTTCTTCGGAAATGTTGTCTTCCAAAGCTGGAATAGTTGCTGGCTTATTTCTGTAGACTTTAGACTTGACGTAGCCCCACAAAAAATAGTCTAAAGGCGTCAAATCGCATGATCTTGGTGGCCAACTTACCGGTCCATTTCTTGAGATGAATTGTTCTCCGAAGTTTTCCCTCAAAATGGCCATAGAATCGCGAGCTGTGTGGCATGTAGCGCCATCTTGTTGAAACCACATGTCAACCAAGTTCAGTTCTTCCATTTTTGGCAACAAAAAGTTTGTTAGCATCGAACGATAGCGATCGCCATTCACCGTAACGTTGCGTCCAACAGCATCTTTGAAAAAATACGGTCCAATGATTCCACCAGCGTACAAACCACACCAAACAGTGCATTTTTCGGGATGCATGGGCAGTTCTTGAACGGCTTCTGGTTGCTCTTCACTCCAAATGCGGCAATTTTGCTTATTTACGAAGCCATTCAACCAGAAATGAGCCTCATCGCTGAACAAAATTTGTCGATAAAAAAGCGGATTTTCTGCCAACTTTTCTAGGGCCCATTCACTGAAAATTCGACGTTGTGGCAGATCGTTCGGCTTCAGTTCTTGCACGAGCTGTATTGTTACGATTATCCTCGAAACCTTGAGGGATTTCCCAAATAGACT
>NW_023458565.1:5841911-5873374 GCF_013731165.1 Rhagoletis pomonella | reverse complement strand
TGTATATATGTAAAGTGGTAAATTGGCATGCATTATATGGCCATTTGTGACCGCTCGAGTGACCAATGCGCGCTTCCTCATAGCCACCGTCGCGTCGTCTGTGTACCGTTCGTCAGATGGACTGAACACAAATGTAAACTAATGCAATAATTTGCCATGAAATTATTATTTTTAAAGGTGATGTTCAAGGAAGTTGTTGCACTTACACTATACTTATGTAGATACATACATATTTATGTACCTATGTATGTATGTATTTATGTACATATGTACTACAGTTAGTGGCTTACTCAAATGTTTTTTTATTTTTTGTATTACCATATTTCTTGTTTTTTATTGACAAGTGTACAAATTTCCATTAGCTATTGTCTGTTATTGTTTTTATGGCATACCATAAAGCAACGGCGATGGCTCCTATGTAGTTATATGACTTTTGACACATCGAATGCTAAGGTGGCATAAACGAGAACACAACTACTTGTAGGTCATGAGCACACGTGGTAGGTCAAATTTGCGAACATATTCTTTAGTCCTTCTAAAATGTAGGGTGAAAATACAAGTAGTAAATATATTCGCTAAAAACTTGGTTACCATAGTCGGTTGATAATATTTTTTTTTAAACATTTGTCATCGCAGACAAGAGAACCAAGTTGGAGAATATTAAGCATTAGACGATTAAAAAAAATCCCCTTATATCTCGAACAAATAGTAATCGTTATCTAAGCTCCACAACTTGGTTTTCCGCCTAGCTGAGTCCTTTTCAAAACCAGCGTGAGAGTTGACGTGTTGTTAATTTCTATTAACTCAGTCGACAAAATGGAGCTGCAGTGGATCTACTTAACAGTGTTCTGCTGGAAACTTTTAATGGATAGTATGGTTCTCTGGCAAAAAAGAAAACTAATGCAAACCTCAAAACTGTCAAAAAAGATTTTTCGACAGCGCTAAAAGGTCTCATTATGGGGATGAACATAGGGCAACTTTAACTGACTACACTAGACATATTAGGCGATCCAGGATTGAGTCGTTGATACATTAAGGGAAGACAATAGAGATGCCTAAATATCCTAAGCAGGTAAGGTTGCATCTCGCCTCAGAGGATGTAAAGTGCAGAACATACGCGTATTCAAACGAAAAAATCGGCAAACAAAAATGTGTTTAACGTAAACAAAAGTGTGGTAAATATTACCAAATCATTGTCAGAAATATAAAACATGGCATTGCAATATTAAACAAAAATCAGACTGATTTCTTTTCAAGTTTGAATTCGGTAATATTAAAAAAATTTTGGTTGATTTTTTTCTCAGTGTATCAACAATATTGAAAGCTCTTTTTCGTCTTTCGAAAAACTAATTGAAAAATCTGCTAAAACGACTTAAAACACAAAAGAAAACCAAATTAAATAAAATTAAACAAGTTTCTAAAAGGTTTAAATAACACAATCTAAAAAATAAGAGGAAGTTAAATTAAAAATAGAAAAATAAAATAATAAAAAAGTCTTAAAATTAAATGAAATAAAAAATAATAATTTAAAACACAATAAAGTTTAAAAATTAAAAGTAAATTAAATTGTAAAAAAAAAATTAAATAAAAGATAGATAACTTTATTAAAAATTAAACAAAATAAAACAAGTTTTTTAAACAGTAAAGCCTAAAAATTAAATGTAAAAATTAAATGAAAAAATCATATAAAAATTTTAAAAAGTTTCTAAAAAATAAAAAAAATATTTTTTTTTTAGAACAATAAAATATAAAATTTAAAAGAAAATTCAATTAAATAAATGAGGTTATTTAAAAAAATAGTTGATTAAAAAAATTCCTTGAATTAAACAAATAAAATAAGAAAATTTGAAGAAAATAAAACAAATGAAAAACTAAATTTAAAAAAGAAAAAGATAAGATACGTTTCTAAAATTTATATTAAAAAAAAACTTTTCTTTTTAAAACAACTAAATCTAAAAAATAAAAGAAAATTATTTTTAAAAGGAAAAAATAAATAAATTAAAAACAAAAGAAAATAATTTCCCTGTGTGAGGATTCGAACCTTGGAACTATTGAATGGCAGGCCAGTGCAGCCTCGGCTTTTGCGGCCGTTGGAGCAGCGCGAGCAAAATGATATACGAGTACATATCGTCGTTTAAAGTACAAAACCGCGTATCGCTGTTCTGAAAAACCGCGTAACTGACATTTTTTGGCAAAAATTGGATTTGCTCAACAAAGCTCTTGGCTCAATCCTTATCCATTCGTCCTGAAATATACCAGCCAGAAATTCGATTGCTTTATAAAAAAAAATAACCGTTTTGAAATATGAGTGTTTTTGCTCTCTAGAAAATAATTTGTGCAACCTCATTTGTGCATCTCCATTTGAAACAAGTGCTTTCTCTCAAAAGGGTTTTTCATCATGAAAGTTGGCAAGGGAGCTTTGTTTTGTAAGACTTTCACGGCATAATAAACAAAATTTTTTAAACTATGTTGCCTACTGTCTTTCAATTGTCTTAAAAAATACAAAAGTGGATTGTCCACTTCTTCTACACCACATTCAATTTTCTCATGTCAAAGGTAATCAACGGTTAGTAAGATCGAAAGCACTATGGAGACTAAAGAGATTATTCTGTTTCCCTTCTTCGAAGAAGATTTTCGATAATATTTCCAATGGCTCTAAATACCTATATCGAGGCCATTGCTTCAAAGAGCACTGGTCCCTTTAGTGTGTTTGCAATGCCATGAGGTATGCAGATGACTAGGAAATTAAAATGAAGGGACAGTATTTGATCGGACGTTGCGAGTGCAAACCCGCCGTAAAATAGGTTTACGGGTCTTTCTTCGCGGAAGTGTTGTACGCGCGTTTTTTTCGCTCGAGTTTTTTTCATATGCACCGACGATATTTATGTATGCAAAGTTGCATGTACCTACATATATATATTTATATATGTATTTATGTGGGAAAGACTGTGTAAAATATAAGATTTTCCTATTCCTTTTAGAATCTCTACAAACAATTTCTTCCGTACAGCAAACATTTCAACTATACTCGTATGCATTTTCTCTTACATAAGCAAATACACTCGACCGACCCATCTATTTAAACTAGGCTGAAACAATCAATTTACCTTAAAGCATTGGCTTAGGAATTTCCACTGAAATCACAACACAATCAATTTAAAGAAACGGGAATTCTTGTCGTACATTTTGGGGTGCCAAAGTGCCAAAAGCACAAACTGAGCTCCGAAAAACATGTCAACCGCATAGCAAAGCGCACAAAAACACACAACAAAACAGAAAACAATAGACAAAATTGAAAAAAGCACACCGCAACGAGTGGACAGCAAACTCACAGCACAGCTAACGTCACAGTTATAAGGCACTCAAAGGCATAGAATATTTACTGTTCAGTCAAGCAGTCAGTAGTGGCGGCAACCAACTGGGCAACTGGGCGACAAGGCGCTTTTAAGCAATTGCCCGCAGGTAAAAAGGCTAGCTGCCCTCCCTCTTGTTTGCTGCCTTCCCTCTTGTTTGCTGCCTTCCCTCTTGTTTGCTGCTTGTTTTTCATCTAAACTGTAACCAAGTCGCACCTGGGTAGTCGACAGACACTGGGGCATTTCAAGTGACACCTGGACATTTGTGTGTGTGTGTGTGCCGTGCACTTTTTTCACGTTTACTATTTTGCTATTTCTTTTTCCAATTAATTCCAACTGCTTTGCTTTTTTGCTTTGCTTTTTGCACACCTCCAATAGCGCCGCACTCCCGCCCCGCTACTTCTCATCAGTCATTGGCGCTTTTGTATAGGCGAGCCGCAAGTCGTACTGTCGAATCAACTCCAATTAAGGCACATACGGATTTATCGTTGTTGTCGTTCAACATTAGACATGCCACACCAGCGCGCCAGCAGCAGCAGCGACGGCAGCGACAACAGCAACCAAAACATGCAGTCGCAAAAAATTGTTAACGAAAAAAATTGTTAGCGCAAAAACACAAAAACAAGCGGGCCACAGCCACTACAGTGCTGAAGCAACCAGTTCTCAATGCTGACAGCTGGCCAAGCTCAGTCACAACTTGCGAGTCGGCCTCAGACTCAGCCTCAGCCTCCGACTCTGTCAGGCACTCAGCTGAATGCAGTGAAAGTTGTAGTCACGCTTTGGCCAGCACATAATCGGCCAACACCCAGTGCAAAGCGCAATCAGCAACGGAGCAACAAATGCAAAAATAAAAAAATAAAAAACAAAGTGGAGAAAAACCAATAAGCAAAACAAGCGCATTCAAAGTGCAATGAAATTCATCGATCGCGTCCTTCAACAAACGCTAATCAATCGCTCATTTAAAATGGTGCAAGCTGTTGTGAGTGTTTGCATGCAACTTCGTTGCTGTTATTGTTGCATGTAGTTTTGGTTGTTGTTGCTTTGCTAGCAGCCAACAGTTTGCAATGCAAACGATACAATGTTTAGTTAGATTAATCAGTTAGTAACTGTTCTTTCCTACATTGCATGCCAGCGCTTTTTGATTCCAATCAGCTACACTGAGAGAAACAATTTTTAATAAGTATGAAAATTTTGAAGCCCTTGTAAAACCTATATTTTTAAGTACTTTTATTGACCCTGATAGGGTCAAGCTTTCATTCATTTTTGGAGTGGTAAGTACTAAGGTCTTTCCAATGGATACCGACGCTCCAGCTCTGAAAGTATTGAACTCGAAACCCGCTGGTGGTAGCAAAGGAAGGGGAAGGCCTCCACTGCGATATACTGGCGTTCTTGTTGTGCGTTCTTTGTTGTGCTCGGCCAAAATCACTTAAGCGGTTATAGTACCAAATAGAAAGAAAAAGAAGGTACTAAGATAGGAGTGGCTGCCGGCACACATAAGCCATTTATAGAAGGCCCGTTGTGTTAGCTATTCAGTTATAGTCCCTGATCAATCTCTTCAGTCAGGAAGGCCCAACCAGCTCTCCAAATGAAGTAAAGTATTTTCTGCTTGGCCAACTCCTGTAGAGATAGGCGACAATCCAGCGCAAAGTTTGAGTAAAACGTGGAAGACGTCAGAGCCTTAATTGTAGCCTGGCTATCCGTAAAAAGGAAGACGTCTCTTCCTAGAATTTCGGTTCAAAGCTTCAACCTCCACGATAGCTGAAACATTAACTTGGAATACGTAGCCTAATACACTAAAAAAGATTTTCAGAGGAGGGTTTCGTGATAGAACTCTTTCTGCCATCTAACCTTGGAGTAGCAATAAAGCAAATTTATTTAGTATTTATAAAAGTAAAGTAAAACAAGCGTTCAGAGCATCATTTGGCATAGTCCTGGGCGCTCCACTTATATCGTTTGCGCATTGGTCAGAAGCATGAGGTCAACCCCATTCTCTAATACTGGCCAACATTCGAAAACTCCATGCAGGCGAATTCGTCAGTTCAGCTTCTTATCTAAAGTAAAGCCTAAAATGTTGGCCTTTGTAGCGAGATTTACCCGAAAGCCGTTCATCTCCGGTGGAGTTCCCGAATCCATTTTATACCTTCTCGTAAATAGGACGAGCTCCACTATACTTTAGTTGACCCTTAAGCCACAGCGGATGGACCATTTGGATACATCTCGAGGAGCTCGCTGCCTTAGCTCACATAGCATTTCCCCTCAATGCGATTGCGGCGACTTTTCGGCCCCCAATCCATTTCTATCAGAAGCCTATTGACGGTTAGATTCCACAAACGTGGAGAAAAAACACCTGCCTGGGGCGCACCCCTCGCCACTTGCTTCGAAATTTCGCTTGGTCTCAGCCTCGCCTTTCTAATTTTTTGCTTTCTCTAATTTTGGAGAGTTGAGGAGCATCCGCGTGGAGATGAAGGAAGAAAATTTCTGGCTGATAAATTCGAAAATACCAAATTGCAATTGAGAACTACCTTAAAATTCGGTAAGGAATATGGAGAACTAGGCTAATCACAGGAAGCGTCCCATTGTCAATGAAGCTAATGCGATTTACTTAAAAATTTTTATTACATTTAACTGCAAAGCAATACCCCAGGAAATGCCAAGTTAAGGCTATAACAATCGCAAAAATCCACTTCCGCCGAGAGGTTACGAATAGCTTTTTGGAACTAAAGTGACTCATAATTATTTGTTCTTAGCGGAAATATTCAAATGCAAATTAATTAGTTTAATTGCAAATTTTAAATGCTATACAAAACAACAATCAAATTTAAAAAATAGTTTCGCAACGTGCATATTGAAATTAATATTTTCCAAGCGGCCAAGGTTCTGAACCGGCTGCACCAGTTCTACATATACATATAGTTTCACAACTAAAGCTATATATATAATAAGACCTACATACATTCATACATACATACAAATGGGTGTGGTGGCGCAATGTTGTTGCAACGACGCAGCATAAATAAAATCAAACATAAGCAATAAAGTTTAATACCCACTGATTTTATCAGATCAAATCTGCATTATGAAAATCTAAATTTAATAGCTTAGCAGCCAAGTCATAAACCAGTGTTTGCTTTCATTTTTTGCTTGTTTCTTGTCTTTTTTTGCTTATTTTTAAAAAATCTGTTCAATGGATTGGGTTTTATGGCGCTGGTAGTGCCCACCTGAAAAATCATAACTTGTGCTGTAAATACTTGCAAATCAGTAAATCAATCTCTTTGCCAACTAACTGCCAGAAAAGCAAAAAATAACAATATGCATTGCGCTATGAAGCGGAACTCGAAAGCCAGCCAACTCCTTCATTCATTGTTTACTAGAAAAGTTAGCAAAAAAATAAATAAATAAAAAAAAAATTTACGAAAGCGCTCGTTTCGATTTTTGAACAAAGTTGGTCACGTGCACTTCTTGCAGGCAACACGTGAAGTAGGGACAAACAATGCAGATGCATATATATGTATGTACGTACGAGTATAGAGAAGTAGTAACATCTGCTATAGGTGGCTTATGCACAAACATATTTATATAAGTACATATGTACATACAGTGTTCAAAAATAATTATTCGTGAAGTGATTTGTTTCAATATTCGCAAATGTTTTTCATGATAATTTTTGTCTCGTTAATTTTACACGAAAATATAGTTCATACTCTAAGAAAATCTATATAAATTACATTTTTAAACTTTTTACAAAACTTAAAAATATTAAGAGCTTTTAATTTTTTTTGTTATTTTTGGCCTAATAAATTATATTAAACAATTTTTATTGAGCTTGAGGCCGTTTTTATGAAAAATTATTGTGAGAAAACAATAATAGTGTATAAATTGTAGAAAATAGCAGCTATAACTTCTACCTTTTATAAACTATTGTTTTTTTCTCACAATAATTTTTCCTAAGAAACGGCCCCAAGCTCAATGAAAATTGTTTAACAAAAAATTTTCGTCAAAATTAATTTTTTTTTCTTAAGGGTGTTGCGCATTTTCTTCCATATAACGCATGAACAAAATGTATTTTTTTTTGCGGAAGAAGACGCTCAATACCGTTGAGAAAAAAGTCTAAAAAATCAACAGAAATTTTTAGCGACTTAAAACTTTTGATGAAAATTTGTTAATTTTTTTTTAATTCTGTATAAAGTAAATATGAACTAAATTTCGCGAAAAATCAACGAAAAAATAGTATGAAAAACATTTGCGAATATTAAAAAAAAAAAACCAACTGTACGAATAACTATTTTGACCACTGTATATAGTCTATGTGTTCTATATGTACAGCACATGTACAGTATATATTACAAATCTGCATGTAAACTCTTTCAAATGCTTTGCATTAGCCAGAGTTATTGGTCATGTTTCTAATAAGATTGGCTATTCTATACTCGTTTCTGTGGCAATATTTCGGTGCTGCAGTTGCAAACAATTTGCATTGATTTATTTATGCTCGTACTATGTACATACATATAAACGTACATATGTGCCAGATAAATAAATAACTGACTGCAGCTAAAACATTTTGGCAATATGTATGTGATACATAGTTGTTGAGGCAAAATTCTGTTCTAAAAATAAACAAGAGAATGTAAGACAAAATCTGTGATATGCACATTTTACTTAAGAACGAAGTATGCACATTTTGGAAGAAGAAAAACTAATAAAATTTTCATTGCATAATAGAAGAAATTTAAACAAACAAATTTATCTAAAGTACGCAAATACTCGTGGGACCATACAACCCAGGAAAACTAGTACAATAATAACAACGAAATCTTTGCTTACCACTAAACAGCTCGTTGTTAAAATATGGAGTCTAAATCCCAAAATGACCTGCTGGGTTTAAGCTCAGATTGTCAAAGCCATAACAATGTATGGAGCACTGGTGTGGTGGAAAAAGATCACTCAAGTAACATCTAAAAAACCACTTTGCAAAGACCCAGCGATTTACATGCCTATCTATAACAGAGACAATGCAAATAACACCCATAATATAAAAATATAATTTCCAATCTTTGTGCAACTTTAAAACTTCTTAATAAAATTTTTTAGAATTTTTTTGAGTATGCAGATTTGTAGCCCAATTTAGTTGTAATAAAGAAGAAGTGATTTTTGGCAATTTTTTTCATGCAGTCTCTTCCATACAAAAAATTTTTCGAAAAAAATTTATATGGAAAAAATGCAAAACACCTTCAACAAAAAAATTCTCAAAAATAAATGCGATTTTTAGCTATATCCTAACTTGCATTTTATATACTAGAATTTAATGGGCTACAAAACTGCATACTCTAGAAAATTCGGAAAGTTGAAATTTTGCATGAAAATTTATGAAAAATGATTTCGCTGGCACTGGCTGAATTTTGGTTAAACAGTTTTATCGGTTATAAATTCATTCAACTTTTTTTTAGCTGCGCAGAGGGCCAACCAGATCTTCGTTGCTGGTTTCTGCAATTAAGTTGGGGTTCCAGAATAGCTTCACGATATTGAATTTTTTTTTAGAGGTCCAGCAATGTTGTACGCTGTACTTATTTGTAACAGGTATTTTCTCTCCAGGCTCACGCTAAGGGAATCCACTGTCGCTTAGATCGCTTTCCACTATTTCGTTTACAACTGAGGGCATAAGCCAACACAAGACACAGCATCTGTGGACTTGTTTTGAGAACCTAATTTGGCATGAAATAATCTGCTTCTTAACAGAGATAGCATCCTACATGCTACAGAATGCTAGCCCTATTTCTATAAATGCCTCACGTATAGATTTTAGACGGATATTATTTAAGGCGACCTCAATATCTATTACTTATGTAACTGTTCGTAGTACAACAAGCTCGTGTACATAGAGTGGCATCCATTAACCTCCCTTTTAGGTATGTTTGTTGAGTGTATGTGTAATTTTTGGGAATATTTGTAATGAACAGCTTGCTTCAAAACGTTCTCAGAGAGGGGTAAAGGCGCTGACTCTACACTCTGCGGAATATATATTCAGAAAGAATTTAGAACAACTTCCTGGCCGACTTGGCGTTTTATTTATACTTGCTGACTCCCATGGCTAGTATACGAAACTTACAAACATAAATATATCTGCAGAAAACAATTAAAACGTGAAAACTGAGACAAGGCATGACATGAATTGATAGGGACGAGTAGCGGTATATACCGACAGCAAGTGGCAATTTCGAGCAGAAGAAAACAGCAGATGAATGCACCGACGGTCAATCTAAGATTTAGAAGACGAAAGAAGAGGATAGAGCGACCACAGACAGAACACGGAAGAAATTTTTATATACGAACTCTGGGCTCGATTGAGTCCTATCTCGGCCTAACCGAGTTTTTTTTTTCAAGTTGAATTTTATCGACATAAAATATTATTTACTTCATCACACGAAGACGAGGACTTAACATCCGATTCAACGATGGTGAGAAGGCAGAAACACTAACCAAAATCAGTTATTTTGTCTATAGCCCACTTGTTTTCTTCGATTCGTTAAGGAGTCAGAGTGTAGGATTGCCTATATCTCTTTACTTTTTTTTATTTATAGTAAAACAATTTGCTAAAGGTATACCTAAATATTGATATCTTAGGAGCCAATAAAGTGATTTCATGTCAAGTCCATGCGGCTCTAGAATCCCACATTTATCGCAGTAACGTGGAGCTGAATTGGTTTTTGGTGTAAATGACATAATCATATCGGCAACTAGATCAGCATAGTTCTCTTTAAAGTAGGGACCGAACATAACAGTTATTGATGAAAATTGTCATGGAAAAATTCACTATGAAGGAAATGTTCTACAACTAAGTAGTACATACCAATCGATTTATTTTTTTTACAAAATTTAAAAAAAAATTTATAATTATTTTTGATTTTTATTTTATAAATCCAAAATAACAATTATTTTTTGGTATTATATTATATGTCTTAGATAACAGTTATTGAAGATTTTTAGCTAGTAACTGTTACTTTTAAAAGTCATCAATATAAATCAGTCACCGACTTTTATTTTTTAAATCATTCGTATAAAAGTCATTAACATTTTTCGCAGTTAAGAAGCTGTTGGGAAATAAAAGTCTACTACGACGTATGCAAATGACTTTTATAAGTATGAGTTAAGAAATGAAGTTCAGTGACTTATTTTTATGTATGACTTTTATAAATAAAAGTCTTCGATAACTGTTATCTAAGACATATAATTTAAAAATCACAAATAATTGTTATTTGCAGATTATTTAGATAAAATCAAAAATAATTGTTATTTTGGATTTATTGAATAAAAGTCAGAAGCAACAGTTATTTAAGGAGTAATTAAATAAAAGTCAAAAATTAATTGTTAAAGAGCGACTTTTTAATAAAAGTTGTAACTGTTACGGGCCTTGCTTTGACGACATTAGATAGTAGTTTAAATATTCAGCCATTATCTTCGTATGGTCCACTTTCTTACAGGATGCAAGGAGATCTCTTCAGTGTCCTAGTTTTCATCGCACCTAAATATTATGAAGTTGCTCTTTGGACTTTTCCAATATCTTTCGATCTAACTACCGCACACTTACTAGAATTGGAACTATGCCGAGTACCCGATCACTACATATTCCCTTAAATATACGCATAAATACACAAATCATTTTCCCATTAAATTCATCATCACAATCACAAACGACTTAAGAAATACTGATTAAGCACCAAACGAATAGTTAAAATCGAATTTATTCACTTCCTTCAATTGCATTCAATAGCCATAGCTGATTAAACTCTGAATCAAAGCAAACAATAAAATTGCAATGTCAGTCGTTAACTTGATAGCGCGCTTGATATATGTACAATCCTTTTAGAGCAAGCACACAAGCGTATATGTAGAGATGTGAATATACTTCTGAGCATGTATTTGTGGTGGCAGCCAAGCACTGACTCCTTCCAAGAGCTATAGGTATATAATGACTTAAGCAGGCACCTGATGCTACCTACGATGATTCAATAGATCGCTTGTTAAGCTAGAGAAGAAAATGCTACATTTAAAATTCCACCGAATCATTTCGTGTAATCACAGTGCCAATTGCGATTCGGCTCGTTAAAGTTGGCAACTGCAATAATTTTGCCATCAAATTCATTAGTCAAATGCATACGTAGTTTTTCAAAACACATTCTAGCACACATTTCCAATGGGAAGCAAGGCTTCAATGTGATGCCATGCAATGGTGGTGCCAAAGCTGACTGACTACCAAGTTAATGATGACGATAACGACTAGTTAGGCGACGAAGGCCATGGCAGCAATGGAGGCATTGAAGGTGGTGAGCCATTCATTTTTCACTTGATCACAAGAGAGTTTATGCAGTCTAGTAAGTGTGTCTAGCTTTTTAACAACCCCTGCAACTATTTAGTGCAACACCAGCAACAACAACTAACATACTATAATCCAGCTTTTGTGTAAACGCAAATGTGCAGAAGCGTCAACTGGTCTTAAGTAGGCTGCAGCATAAATAGACGCGCGTAAGAATTGAATAGCGAGTTCGTTACAACTAATACAAATGTCAAATGCGTGCGTGTGCGGGTAGGTCTGCTGATTTTAGCAAAAAAAAAAAAGGTGGGAGCTTGTATTTGAAAATCGCACAGCGATGCATAAGCTTTGCTTGCATTATGGCATCACTGTCAAGTGACACATCTGACGTAACCAACTCCGCCTTCACGCGCAATCGCATGCACTTTGACTTGCGACACATGTCACAAGCAAGCAACTCAAATGCGAACTTGCAACATGTCACAAATGTGCGAACAAGCGCACGTAAGTACCTTTATATGCATATTGGCATGTACTTATATATGTAAGTGTGATTTCGCATTAAAGTACATGTGTGCTTGTAGCTCTTAAGCTCAGTAATTATGCGATCGATCAAATGCAAATCACCACCACAGCCACCGCCAACAATGAAAGGCCAATGAACCTACACACATAATTGCATATCTACATACGTCCTACCTCCATTACAATCCCATTTTGTACTCTTGTGTTGCATGCAACAAGCACGGCAGTGGCAATGGCTGCACTGGCAACACTAGCTCCCCAGCTGCAATGCACTGCTTCACAGCCACACTGCCCTGCCCGGCCCTGCCCTGCGCTGCATCAATGCCGCTCCAACACCGTCAGTGTCGGTTGTTGCTCTCCTCAATGCAGCTGTGCCGACTGCTATAGACGCCGCTGCTGTTGCAGGCCCAATCGATGCTGGAGCCACTTTATCTATTCATAGGCTTTGTATACGTTGTTGTTGTTGCTGCTGTTGCTTTTGTTGTTACTTTTGTTGTTGCTCTTGGTGATGGTAATTTTATATGCAGATGCGGTCAACAGTTTAGCCGCAATGTTGCACACAAAACTTGTTGTTGTGGCTGTTTTTGTTGTTGCGGTTGCATCTGTATTGTCTAGGTAGGCCGCTGCCGCTGCAGCTGCCACAACAGTTGCGAGTGGGGCGAGAGACCCTTTGGCGCATAGCGTTCATGTTGGCCATGGCTTAGCACAATAGCTTTGCAGCTGCGAAATTGCTGGCAGGCTACTGCTGCTGCTACTGCTGTAATATTTATCCGGCTTTTGTTTGCACTCGAGCGTAACAAACAAAAGGATAAAGGCGAAAAAATCTATTTAGTTCGCGTTGATTTGGCTTTAAAGCATTAGTTGGGCTTAGCTGAAAAATGTATGGTGGTTAATGGAACTCTTTTGCAGGAAATTGAATAAAAAACTTTTATGTGGGTAAAAAATGTTGACCAAAAAAATTTATTTGCAAATGCAGCTTTTTCGGTTATAGGATTTTGTTTTAGAATACAGAAATGTTAAAACTAACCTCAAGAGCAACTAACGAAAATATCAAAAATCGGGAATTTCGAAAAAATGACTAATCTAAGTATTTAGGATTAATATGGGATTTTTTGGTAAGAAGATAGAAAATGGAGAACTCATATCTTTGCCATGCGGAATAGGTCAATTAATCATTTTTTTGTGCAAAATTAAGGAGGGCTCCAAATTCAAAAGAAATACACTTATTAACCCATTCACGACCGAACAATTTTATTAGCCCGTTCACGACGTAAAACGCAAACATACACATAATTGCTGTACTACTTTACTTACTGTAGTTTTTTCAAGGCAATTTTAAAATCTTCTAAAATTTGTTCGGAAAAAATGTTTTTGAAGGCAACACAAAATTTAAAAGCTACTTGTTTCTCTTGTTCTTTCTTACTAAAAAACTTCAAACAAATGGCTTTAGCTCCTTAGGGAAAGCAGCTTAGCGCGCTCTTCCCATTTGCTCATTTCTGTTGAGGTCAGCTTGACCGAACATAGCCGAAATTATCAAAGTTACATACAGTCCAAAAAATTATACATTTTGCTATTTTCGAAATTTGACTTTTGCACAGAAAATGGGTTAATTTGGATTTGAGGTCGGCACTGCGTCGAATTGATTTTCTAGTTACACTCAGGCATGATTAGCTATTGCTCTAAAAGCCGAAACAATGTATTCAAATTCCTCAGGCAAGTCGTGAAACACACAGAGCTTAGCTAACCCATTCTCAAAAGAAAAAAAACAATCCACCTTACAAAGAAAGCGCCCTTTTCCGATCTCATTCTCCCAGCTGATGCGCACAACGAATCCGTGATGATATCTTTGATGACCATACGTATTTATGTAGTCCCCGGTTATTATATCCCCTAATCAGCCCTACCATGGACTCGTAACTAGCATTTTCTCTGTTAAAAATGGAACAATTTCGCTATTAAATACCATGTATACCCTTTTCATGGAGTGCTTAGCTGATTTGAAGACAGTACTATCACAAAAACGGCTGTCACAAGTCTTATTCAGAAGATCCTGTACTTGATAGCTCGTCCTTTATCTACTTGTCCCAATTTCTATCTTCGATCCAATTTGATGCTCCGAATGCCTGTAGTTTACACCTTCACCGGCTTCGTTTCCTTGATAACCGGTGTTTTCTCTTATCCGTAGAAGTTTAAGCTAATACCATTTCGAAACAATCTTCTTCTTCCTGCACAATTCCCAAAAAAGGCCCCATCGGTTTCCAATATCTTAAGTGCCCTTTGGACGTCACTGTGTGCTACGAAATTGCTTTCACGCCATCTCGTCAGAGTCAAGAGCACTTTCAGTTTCTAATTTACCAAGACAAAAAAGCAAGCCTGATTACGATGAATGAAATATTCGAAAAGTCATTGAAAGATTTAAATACTTTTTCGGACGTTTCTTTAGCAACCCAAAAGCCGCTCTCGTCATTCGAAACTTACTCTACCCGGTACTTTCGTTACTTAAGTGATCTAGTAGACTCTAAACTGTCACTTTTGTTATATTTGAAAATAGTGAATTTTAACCCTTAACAGACCAAGCGGAGTCCTCGGAAGACCGCACAGAGTTCCTCGCTCTGGTAGCGTATATCTCAGCAAAATTTAGAAAATACTAGTTAGTAGTTGTGCAACAAACGACTTAAGTTGATTTTTATATACATATATGTGTCTTATAGTCCATTTCCACCAAATGCTTAACAGCTGTTAAGAGCTCAGATAAGTTCCAAGAATTTTGACACTGTTGATTTCTTACATCTTGGTTTGTTACCTTCATTTGCTTGTAATTATTATGACCAATTACCACATTCTCTTTTTTTCAATAGGCGTAAATTGCAGTTAAGGCTTGGTGGAAATGAACTATTAGATTGGTTCTATGAAAAATAGCTTAAAAAAATAAATAAGTACGTAACAAAATTGGATTGAGTTAGACTTTTATAAAAAATGAATAAACATTAAATAAAGAAAGCAAAAGTAACCAAAAATGATCAAATGGTCGCTAGCTTATTTCTTTGTTCGCAAGGGTATATGAATGAATTTTTTATACTTTTAATCTAAATAAAAATTTATTTCCAAGAAAATATTATCCGAATACTGAAGTACTATATCTCCAAACTCCCAAAACTTTTATTTAAATAATCATCTAACGCAAAAAAAAAAACATAAAAAAAAATAAAAATAAACATGTAGTCTTCAGAAAACCCCAGCTTGGTAAGCAATGTGGACCACAGCAGCATGGCATGTTAAGGGTTAAAACCCTGTACATATAACAAATTGTATTGATTTTATCCATTTCGAAACATTTTTATTCTGGGGCTGCCTAAATCTGTTGACATTCTCAGATATTTCGGTTGCACGTAGTGGTTTCCATAGATTTTCTCAAGTAGGTTTTAAAATTTATCATTTTTCGAGAAGAAAATTTGTGTTAAAAGGCAAATATAATTTTAAGCCTAGTTGAGAAAACGGCCCAAATTAGCTTCTAGTTGGGAAATCTAAATCTTATAAACGATGTCGATAGCTCACAGCATTTTACTTGCTACATATTTCTAAAATTCTCCGTATATGTACCAAAATGAATAATACCATTTCACAACATAAGACTAGGTACATAGTTTTTTCATTAACAAAACATAAAGAATTTTAAACTTACTTCTTGCCGCTGGCCAGGAAGACATCCAATTCGGCGGACATTTTGCAACACAAAGCCTCCTGAAAGTGCCCCTGCGAGCAGTTCGTATTAATGAGATGTCCCTCTGCAAATAAAAACACAGATCAAATAAAAAAAAAATATGTTTAATGATTAAAGAAACAACAGAAATATCACCGAAAATCAGCTTAATTAGTGATAAATTCTCTAGCTAAGGAATATGTGCGTATGCATGTGTGTAAAAAAAAACACGTAAAATAAAAAAATAAATTCCGGATAAGCGGCAAAAACAGTAGCTAATACCATGGCGCATGCGCACACAGGCAGCCCCAGAGTACGGAGAAGTTCCCACCACAGCAAGAACGTACCAAGTATGGAGCTTATCTGCGCGGTTTGCCAGCGCCTGATATGGACTAGCCACCGCGGCGCAGATAGTAGTATGCCCGCACTGTGCACTCATACCAAAAGTGCGTTCCCCGTTCGTCACAAAACACCTTAATTGGACGAAAATTGTTGGAATATTTAAAATCGCCTGTTGGCACAATCCACATAGTATGCGCAAGCGACCGACCGACCGGCCGACCGACTCTCGTCGCGCAGCAGCTCCTTTGTCGCCACTACTACAAACTTATTAAAAAGCGAAAACGTTTGCGTTGACGAAGATTTACGCACATTGGCGCAATGCGATCGACTACGAGTCGTGTGTGTATGTGCAGTTATGCGAGAACCAGCAAGGAAATGAAATGGCGTAAGCTACCGCTTTATGTGCTAAAAGCGTTTGCAAAGCCATCCCAACTCAAAGTCAGGGAGCCAAGTAGTACATAGGCAACGGTCGCAGGAGGATACACACATTTTTCAAAATCCGACGCGCGTTTAACAAAAATTCAGTGGGCATGTTGTAGTCCTAATCAAAATTCCATTCGGATGCTTGAATGTGATGCGGCTGCCGCGAACACTCGCCGATCGCTTCACTACCATTCTGCCGCCCCAAAGCACACACTTACCGCGCTACTGACTTCACAAACCTACCCGGCGGACTGTCATCTTCCCATTCCTGGCGACTGCCGAACCTCCGGGCTTACTTCACTGCTTGGTTGGTTAGTTAGTTAGTTCGCTGGTTGGTTTGTGCTGCCCCTGCCACTGCGGTTGATTGCGACTCACTTCAAAGAATGCGATAAACGATATTTCGGTAATGACACAAAAGTTGCCGAAACCAGATCTTATTGCTGATTTTTAATTTATTATGCGAAACTCAACAATAACTTGAAGGTTGTATGCAGCTCAACCAGTTGACAGGGGCAATGAAGACCGTTGAAGGTTCCTCATTAGTCTGTTCATAATGGTGTATTAATCAAAATGCCACAATGCGGCAACAATAGCAATAAAAATGAGAAAAATTATAAAAAAAGTCCGCTTCGATAGGTGCTTATCGGGTAGGAATGGAAGGAAATCAAGCAATGCGCTAAGGCTGATGTAACCGATTTCAAAAATTATTTTGTTTGTTTTAGTTGGAAACTTTCCATACCACAAGTCTCAGACAAACTTGAAGGTATAGAAAGTAGTATATATGAGTGGCAAACCGGATCTTAAGCTAAAAAAAACTCACTAAACACATTATAGATCTTTCACCTTAGATATCTGCTGAGGTTTTTAATTATTTTCGTTACAAAAAAGTCTTAGCTCTACAGTAAATTCCAACTCACCTTGGAACAGCTCCAATTCAATATATGATCACTCCAGGGGTGTGCAAACACAGTAGCTCATTTCTACGCATGTCTCTGAAGAAATGGGTAGGGAGAATAAAATGCATGAAAGTCCCATAAACCTTACCACGGAAATCTAATATTTAGGTGCCAGGCGACACCTGAAAGCTTGGCTCTTTGATACACTCGAAACTGTTAAAGCTTACCAGTTATAGTGATATTTCCGAGAACTTTATGCTCTTGAAGCTAACAAAATATATAATTTCTTTGAGGTGACACCCAACAAAAAGATGTTTCTCTGGATCAGAGTACCGGAAGGAGGCCAATCGCTAAACTGGGATTCTTGATTTCGACCCATTGTGATGCCAAGGGATCACTAGGCCTCCTGATCAAACCAAAACTATAAATTTTGGCAAGATTTATGGTATAAGTTTTGCTTACCTTAGCCCTTCAGACAAAGCCTTTAGCGCCTAGACAACCAACTGATCCGAATTCCTAGATGGCATAGCAGCTAGTTTGCAGAGCTCGGCCATTGACTATCTCCTCCTTTTCAAATCAAACAAATTCTCGACTTGGTCCAAAACCCGACACCTCTTAAGTAAACCCTGAACGAAACATTCCAAGAGGACTGGCTTGCCCCTCGAACCGAACACTGCAATGTGACCTCCAAAGTTTCAAAGTTACTTTCAAAAAAGTATTCCCTTCGTGCTAATTTGCGTCACTGCCTACCACCTGAGGAGTCTAATTTATGTTTTTGGCTTATTTACTCGACCTCAGGCCCATCTTCGTATCCAACTTTGCATTCGACCTGAAAGGGTTGTGGGTTCGCCGATCATCTCCGCATGGACTAGACTCCATACCCTAATCACGACTGCATACCTGGCAGTCACGCTTTATCGCTCCTGGCCCACCACAATGGGAACAATTAATCTCCTTCTTACACGCCACCGAAATATTTACGGCCATTGAAAAACCAGGCATTTGGACCCGCCCTAAGCCCATGGCGCCCCTCCGATCCCCGTACTGCTATTCCGCAACCTTACAATCCATCGCGATATAAGCTACGGCAGGTTCCAAACAATCTCTTGTCCTTATAACTCGATAAAGTATAAAAGTTCTTTGCTAAATTAATGTTGTCAAAGCAACTGCTCTTATCTAAGTACAAACGAGAACTAAGCCATCTGTCGATTACTTGGAGAATGCTTAAAATAATATGAATAAAAATGAGATGATTTGATGACTGAAATTAATCCTCAAATGCTTGACCTGCCATCAAATATGTTTACTTGCCCCAGCAAGTATTTGTTTTATATTTGCTCGCAAGGAAAATACGAGTTTTATTCCACACAGGCGACACAACAATCTTTTGATCGAAAACTAATGTGATGACATTTGTTACAAATACTGCCAAGCACAGTGGTCAGAGGAAAAAGACGTATACACTTACATATATAGATGACCACTGAGCCGAAAGTGCGCTAATGTTGACACATGAATCAAACAATCCAGCGCAGGCAAACATACAAATGGGTCTATAGACCTATATATATATATATATATATATATATATATATATATATATATATTAGGGATGTGCCGCGTATCCGGTAGATATCCGGAATCCGGCCTATACGGCCGTTTTTCGGTTATCCGGTTATCCGGCCGGATACTGGCTAATATCCGGCCGGATTCCGGATATCGATTATAGAAGATTCAATTTAGAAATTTAACCCAGATTTTGTATTTTTGTAATCCAATTTAATAGTATCGAATTAGTAATCAAAGTTAACAATTTGTATATTTTTCATTATGAAAAGAAGCATTTCCGCATTATCGGGCAACAACCTATTTCTATATTCAATAAATGTTAACCGATGCACTAAATACTCTTTCCGAGTTCACTGAGGAAGGGGGCGCGCAGAGATAGTTCATTGCCAGTGTAAACAAATTTGGAAATTCTTTGCGGCTATATTTCCACCAAGTTAAGGGATCTTCTTGTCTGGATATAAGAGGTAGCTGCAATTATTTCTATATTTCTAGTTCATAAATCGCTGCCTTTTTTCTTGTACGTTCGCTGCCTTGTCTACTAGTCGTTTGGCTATCCATATAACTAGAAACACTAGAATCAGCATCAGAGCCGTTAGCGATTTCCTCAAAGCATTGTCAAATATCCTCGTGAGCTCGATCTTCTTACACAGAAGACAGTTTGATCAAACAATTTGACCATGTAAGGTCCATATAAGGCATCAACACACATGTGCGATTGTGACGGTGTGAATCTGTTCCGAAAAACTTACAACAATGCCGCAACTATTTATTGGAACATTCACAGCTCTTCATTTCGTCGTGCCGAAATTGCAGACCTACGCGTTCGGAAACGAAAAAGGTTAATAGGCGAGCTCTGTATAATTTAAACAAAAATTAACGTAAGAAAACAAAACATCTTGATTGTTCAAAAGCACAGAATTTTATGAAGATTGTTTTTGGTTTGTTTATAAGATGCCATTTTTCACTGCGATAGCATCGCACAGATGTGTGCGTAATTGTGTTTTCGGAGGTCGAGGTGAACTCGAGCCGGCAAAAAAACAATATTGTGAAATTTATTAAGGGCAGCAGTCTACCGGATATCAGATCGGATATCCGATTTCGGCTGTTATTTTTTACAGGATATCCGGAATCCGGTTATCCGACAAAATCTATATCCGGCACATCCCTAATATATATATATATAAATATGTACGAGGGTCTCTGAATAGATATTTCTTTCGTAACACCAATGCCTTTCTGAATTTTGCATTGTAAAATTTCGACGCAGATTAACACAAAAACAAAAGTGTGTTCGACTTCAGATGATAAAACACCATCAACGCTATGCGCAGGACGATACCGAAAGATCGTCGAAATTTAGTGAAATTGAGACGGCACCAGGCACTCACGCATCTATCATACATTCAATATTTCCAATGGAAATTTTGCAGGTGTTATACTCAATTTTATGGTTTCTAACGTTAATCTGGTTGGCTTTTTGCCAAAATTTCTTTGAAAAGTTGTTTAGAACGTCTCAGGCCTAAACTTTCGTGAACATACCAAACTCCAGAAAGTAGGTATCGGATACTTTTAGGTGGAAAATCCGAAAGCAGTTTTATACTAATTACACAGGAGAACACAAAAACAAAAAAAAATAATTTGAACCAGAGGGTAGACCCCATTATTTATAGGTTTTTGGGGTCGCTGAAAACGAATATAACCACAAAAATAACGTCAACGGAACATTTTCCCGCTACCACCCACTTACAACAACCCCTGGGGATTGAAATTTCATTTTTCACACAAAGTTGAGATGTATGCGTATTCGTATGTTTTTTTCGACCGTTGAAACCGAAAATGACTACAAAAAATTAATTAGATCCCTCCCTCACTTAATACTGAATTAGATGAGTGTTATGTTCATTTTCACGACATTCATATTGAACCTCGAAGAAAAATGTCGAATGTTCGCCACAATGTTTATTGGGTAATTTTTAGACATTTTTCAATGAACGAAATTTTTTGATGAACGCACGACACTTTTTGGAACTCACGATACTTGCTCGGTACTTGTCAAAAAATACTACTCAGTACTCATGAAAAGTAACGATATTCCCTACTCGGTCCTCGTATAGTTCTATCACTAACTAGAGGTACCGGGTTTTTTTGGCGGGAAAAAGCTTCACCAATCGGGTTTGGTGTAAGTAAGTGTGTAAGACGCCAACGTTTGTTTCTTCTCAGGCATTCTAAGGACTTTTTAGTGACCCTCGTACACATATTTTTTATACACATCGGTTTATTTCGATCCGTTTTCTTTGTTTGTGTAACCCTAAAAATAAAAACACACTGGTGATAAATGAGCACCAGAATTGATTAATACAAAAATACATGCATATTTATGTAGGTGAATGCGACATTTGGGCGACGTCTGCGAGTGAGTGAGTGAGTGATTGGCAGTGGTGGTCACTTTACTAGTTGTTTGAAACTTCGTAGGCAATAATCGAAAAGTGGTTAAGTATCTTATACATTCATACATATGTATGTACATAAGTGTGCCATATAGCCAACTAACTATGTAAGTGTGCGTAGAGTGTAAATCTAACACCAACTGCCTGAACTGGCGGATTGACTGGGATTGCTGTTGGAGTGAACGTCAAATGACCGCCTCGTAAATCAATGCAATTAAGGAGGTAAATTAAAAAATCCTAAATCGAATTTAACAGTCTACGATGAAGTGAACCTCATTTAAAGCGACATAAAATGCAAATGCAGCTGTACATACATACACACACATATGCTCGTACTTATAAAAGCATTCAAATCCAGGTAGGTCTTCGACCAGCTGTGAGCGGATTAGCTGTGAACGGATAAGCGAATAAACTGACCGAATGATTGACGTGTGAGTGCATTAAAATCGTCGAGTCAACTAAGAATGTGTTCGCAACGAAGCGGCGCGCCCCCCTCGAACAGCCTGCACCTGAGTCATCGACAATGCTAATGATGTCTGTCGATGTTAATCTGAGCTGAGCTAAGCTGAGCTGATGGTGAGTTAATTTAACTTCGTTCTGATTTGAATTTGGAAAGCGGCAATGAAATGATGTGTCTGTAATAGGAGTTGTAATGATCAACACTTTTATGGCCTTTCTAACTTTTCCATGTATGTATGTTTTTGTATCAAATGATGTTCGTTGATGTAACTACTAACTAAACTATTAGATAAAGGGCCATTTAAAATTCGGTAATGTTAAGATAATGATTTATGTCTAATTAAACCATACGCATATATACTACAAGATACTATTTTTATTCATAAAAAACTAAATTTTTGGAGGTATTTTCAAATTGGTCCAGCTCACGTAAATCTTAATATTTTTCCGAGATGTTTTGGTGGAAGTCTAAAAATATAATAGATTTTATAATTCCAATGGAAACACAGTACCAATTTGTTCTTTGTATGGTGAGTGATGCAGTCTAATGTACATATATACACAGTAAGGATGGTCACGAGTGGCAACCTCCGGTGGTCGAGTAAGGTCAGTTGTTTAAGTATCCTCTTAGCACATCCAGCATTGGAAAGGACTGACTCTGCAAAAGCATTTATATAAGAAATACTCCACTCAAGTCCACGTAAATCAGTAAAAGGATACTAATTACCTTTTCTGGATAAATATATAGAAATACTTTAAGGCAATGACTTCTCAACAGCAGTAGCCGCTGAAGATTATAAACGAGCGATAATGAAAAAATTTCCATGACTGCTATGCTTAAAGCTTAGACCGTTCGAAATTAATATAGAGTAGCAGTTATAACATCTATCGACAGCCTTATTCACGCACTCTATTACGTGTAGGTATAGCACTTTGCATGTCTTATTTTTTTTAGTTATTTTTATTCCATATTTAAAGCATACAAAATGCATTTTAATACGATCGCTCACAACGGTATGTACGTCTGAATATGTAATTTCTTTTTTTGCGCCGCTATCTACTACAAATTGCCTTATTCCCCCTTTGAAAACACACACACATTACATTTAAACCATTTTTTATGCGTCTTCTTCTTTCAGTCTGTTTGTGTGTGTGTTCCTATTCAGCTGGTAGTCAGTTCATAAGTAATTCATACCAACTAACAACCAGACTAGCCGGCATTCAGACACCTACAAACAAGTACGACAGCATTGATTATTTTTTTTCGCTCATTCATTTCATCCTTTCATTTCGGGCCATTCAAGTGTCCGTCAAAAACCCATCTACTCCATGCTGTGTTTATTCATTTGTCTGGCCGCGTTGTTAGTGAGTTCGATGGCGGGACAATTTCAATAGCCAAGACTGGTCTGTATGAACGAACTATCAATCAGTTTTTGACAGTTTTAAGTAGAATTTTATGAAAATTGAGCCGAGTCCTGTGTGCAAATTCCAATTGAAAATTGCATTTCGGATTTTTTTTTGCAATTTGATGCGGCGGCGTGGTCTAGAATATGTCGATTAACTTACTTTGGTTCGCTGTGTTTATTTTCTTTTTTTTTAGAGAAAGGTTTCCGGCTATTATGCAAATTTTTATGTTTGGCTAATTGTAGGAGCAAGTGATTTTGGACTATCGGTTAGACATTAATGAATAATGCATTTGATCATTTTGTCGGGCAGCGCATACAATTGGTTCAGCTTTTCGTACTGTCCGGCTTATCTTGAGGAAATTGCCCTGTGCTATAGGACATACTGAAATTAAGGTCAACTCGCACACAGCCTTAGTATGTAATCACATTATTATTACGCCGGAAATAATCGCGTTGCGAGATAAGAAGATTTATTGTGATGAAGATTTATTGTGTAGTCACTCCAAATATTAAATAAGTTAAGTACTCCGGAGGGTGCCGTCTTCCAAATTCCTAGTGTTCCTCCTGCAAGGAGTTATGAATCTCTTTGATCGTCTTATTTCATTTGACTTCCGCCAGCAGGCAACATTCTGAGATTATTCCCGTTTCCTAGGTATTTCTGCAGTGTATTCTTTAGATGCACCGCAGAAAGGCTCGGGACCATGCTATCGCATTCGGGTTCCATGCTTTGCGAGGCGATCATCCCTTTCGTTGCGTTCAATGCCTACGTGTCCCGGAACCCACGACCTTGTTACGCCATTGTGGGTTCCCAGGTAGTTGAAAAGAGTTTTACAGCTGTCCACAAGCCTTGACGCCGATTTAAAAGGGGCCTTTACAGCTGCCTGACTATCCGACATAATATATATTCTAGCCCCATTTACCCTTCTGCGAAGACATTCGTGATCACAGACTTCGATTGCAAAGACTTCCGCCTGGAATATGGTTGGGTATAGAAAGATCTTGCCTAGTTCCTTAAGGGAGGAAAGTAGTTCAGCAAAAAAAACTCCATGTAACAATTTGCGATTAAGGTTAAAAAATGTGTGGTATTGATCAGAAAACCTTCTTGAAAACTCTCTTTGCCCGGGACTTCGATCATCGTACCACAATACAAAGAATTCGGCTTTGCGGCCCTTTTAACATAGAAACTATGGTCCTGATCAAGTGTTTGCGCCACCATACTATATCAGAATACTTGACGATCGGTCTAGGTGAGGTTACGTTGGGCGGTAGTCCAGAGTAGGACTCAGTTATACTCTGGGACCTTTGTGATACCGCATGAGGTTTTTTAATTATCCCCGTTCCTCTCCAAACCACTTAGTTCTTAGCAAAAAAGTGCATAGGCTTCTAGCGTTCACCGTTTTGAGCTTATCGAGGTCGTTGAAGAAATGGCTGCCAAGGGCTTTTTCTCTCCGTTTTGACAGAGCTGGGTATGGCCGAGAAAATGTGGGATTATTTCCTCTTCGTCTTCATCCACGCAGCTTCTGCAGTAGTCGTTCCAAGGTGTGCCCAGTTTAGCTGCTATGCGAATGTTCTGCTTCCTTTGATTAAGTAGAGACTTGGTGTGTTGGAAGTCTGTGGCTGGCCAGAGTGTTTTGGCAATGTGGCAGGTCGGTTCTATTCGACATATTTCATTGGCAACCTCTATGAATTTTTCATTAGGTAGAAACCTGTGTGCTGAATGTCTCAGGCATCTCGTTAAGAGATCGGCGACACTGAGCAACTACTTTTGATCTCAAAGATTTAATTGCCACCTGACTGTCAGTGACTAGGAATCGTATCACACTGTACCAGTGATGCGGCCTTTGAGATAGCCATCAGTTCCGCCTGGAAAACAAATTATTAGTCAGGAAGACGGAAGCTGAACGATATGCCTAACTGCCCCGAGTAAACCCTACCACCAACTCTTTTTTCGGTCGGTCTAACTAATGCTATGCAATAACAAAGTGCCATGGCCGGTTACAGAGTATGAGACTCAACAAAGATTCTTTTACGTTGCCCAAAAACTCTCCACGTCATCTTTCTTTCTGCAGTTACCTCTGGATATTTCACACTAACACAGTGTTTCGTGTACTGAGCGACCTTCAGAGCTTTTCAGCTTTACCCGGTTTGGTACACGTACTTTGCCCAGGTCCGGACCTACGACCCTATTTCTGCATAACTCCTGGGAACAATTAATGGCTACAAAATAAAAAGCACTTCGCAGTTCGAAGACCTACGCTAGGGCAAAAGATTAAACCCGGAGCCCACCCATTCAAAGCCAAGGCTACCAGGTCTACCTCACCGATCAGAGAGGAGAAGGGGAGGCTGAGAAGGTTCACTAGGACAGTATGTGGAAGCAACGTTCTGTGGAAGAAGTCCCAATAACGGCAGCGGAAACGCATGAAATGTGGACTTGTTTTTTGCTATGATAGCAAAACTTCGAAAAGTCATAGGTACAATAGACGAAAGCAATGAAGAATTTCAAAAATACTGTTGCAAGTGAGACAAGCCAACCCAGAACCACAGTCATCATTTACAGACGTGACTAGTAGCAGAATTACAAGCCATGCTGCGATCGATAATAGTATCCACATAAGCCTATACAGAAGCTCGTCTGAAACTTTTTGAAGACCTAAATATGCCACCGCGAGGCAGGTCCAAAGCTTCGGCGCTAATTGCAACATGTGATACAGTCCAAATCTTGAAGAAGCTGACTCAGACCGAACACACGCACCATGTGAGGGCGGTTAATTCAAAGCATACAGATCGTAAAACAATTGCTTGTCAACAACGAAAGCTTTGATATTATTAGAGCAAAGAGCAACAATAAGGTTAACATGGCTTATGGAATATCAAAGCTTCAAATGTCGACATTAAAACTCCAGTTGACTAAGAGGAAAAAATTTAGAGGGTTTCCTTATCAAATTTAGCCTCTCTCTATGTTCTGAAGCACTCCAATTTACATACCTACATACATATACTTTTACTACACTTTGCAAACCATGCACTTAAACAGCATTTTCGCCCTTCCGCATTGACGCATGCGTACACGTCCTTGTTGCAATTTAGCGGCAAAAGGCCTGCTAAGTATTTTGATTAATTTTTTAGTACACACATCTGTTAAAATACAATTTTCGCAATCAAAATTTAATCAGTTTTGCTATTTTGTTGTTGTTGTCCGTGTATATAATATAAACACAATATATGTACTGCTAAATGCAATAACAACAAAATATTAATAAGTATTCGGTTGTTGCCACATAAAAGCGCGTGTTGAAGGAGGTAGCCGTTACCGTACGTACAAAGCCGCAAATGAAAACAAAAGCAAGTCCTACAAAAGAAAATAACAACAACAACAACAACAATGCATTGCAAAGAGGGGCAGCACTTTGTGGTAGCACTTAGGAGTTGAATACTCGACAGACAGTGGCCAAAATTAGGCGGTCAAGTAGGCGGAGCAGATTGATGTGAAACTAAATTGGGATTTTACTCAATTTTCCTTTTACACAACATTCGTTCGAATATATGAAGAGACATACGTACATACATACATACATATTTATGTACTTACATATGTTCACGCAACTGTACAATGTAGATATAGGTAACTATCAACCGACATACATATGTACGTAAGTATGTATGTAGGTGGGAATGCAAATACTACTTACATATGTACATATACACGCATATACAACTTAACCCCAAGAATCTTAAAAAAAATTGTTTTCGAATACGTTGAAAGGCTTTCGGAGCATTTTCGATTTTCAAAAAGCAATCTCTGTGTGTTAAAAGTTTTTTTTTTTTTTTTGATGAATTTCATTAACCAAAAACAGTCTGCGTTAGTTTGTTGATGGTGTTAACACAGCCGAGACCATACAATGCGGACAGACAGACACTGGCACGCAGACGCCAATGAACAGGCAATAAAATGCAAAATACGTTAATACAAACACAAATAGTAGGTATTTTTTTTTCTTGTTCTCCTTTCTTTAATGCTTTTTGGCAGCTTACCTGTGTTGAGCTGAGTGTTTGGCATACATAAAAGGATGCTAATGTAATTCTGAAAGGATTTTACTTTTATTTTGATTTATGATTGAAATTTATTGCATTCGCTTATATTGTATTTCAATCACCGGCTCTACCAAAGCCTACAGGCAAATGCACTCTGTTGCAAGTTTTTTGAGAAATGTGTACAAGAAGGATTTTGTATTTATTTTGGGCTAAACATCGTGAATTCGTGCGAATATATAGCGAAACTAAAAAAATATATATATATATACAGTGCCGGACAAAAGTATTGGCACAGAGAATTTTTGCAATGTGTGCAAAGTTTTTTATTCTAATTTATTTTCATGGACTATATTTTCACGAACAAAATTTAAACTTGAAAAACCTTCGTAAAGTTCGGATTAACAGAAATCTAGCTTTGAATGAAAATTCATTGAATTTTTCTAAGTTCTGTATAAAATTTGAAAGTTTGACTTACTTCTATGAAAAAATCACAGAAAAATTTTAACTTGAAAAACCTTGCAAATATTTAACAAAGAACACCATGCATTCACTTTTTATCGCCAGTGTATATATGTACATATGGATATCAAAAAGACATAGTTAAATCTTTTTCCATCATCGATAGCACATTGTTAGGGAATATTCCCGCTGTAAGAACTTAATATGCATACATGCTCGCATTTAACCCAAAAACTAAACATTCTAAATTAATCACATTTCTTTCCACTTACTTGTCTTCTCCTGATAGTATGGATCTTCGGTGTCAGTAAAGAACCACGTCTGTAAAAAAAAAGAGAATAAATAGAACATCATTAATCCAAGCGAGTTAAGAATAATATATGAAAAAAAAAATGAAAAAGAAAATGTTGTTACTTTTCCAAATTAAAAAAAGCACAGGGAGGAACCATTACGGTATGGTGTAAGTAATTGTGAGAAACCTGCTGCGTGATGAATTTTCATGCCCGCTGATTTCAGAACATCACAAAAGAAGCGTAAATGTATGTATGTTGAATATTTACTAGATCGCGAAAATGTTTTTACAATCGAAATAATTTGTATGCAAAGGTGAGTATAGTTTCATAGGCAAATGTGTATTTATGTATATTAGGGTGGTAAAAAAAAAAGTAAAATCAGAATTTTTATGCTCTCCCCCCCCACGATGACTCTATGTCGAAAAAAATATGCCCCAATTTTTTTTTATTTTGAAATCAAAAAATATTTAGGGAGTGCTCATAGCGCACAAAAATTTCTATGTTTTTATATGGGGAAAAAGCAACTTTTCGTAGAAATGTTATGGAATTTTTCAAAATCAATATTTTTCGATCAGAAAACTCATGTTCTCTTCAGCGGACTTCCAATAATAATACCCAATTGTTTATTTAACGATTTTTTATGCTAACGAATTTTTATTGGTGCCAATGTTTTGGGGGTTTTGGGGAGTTTTTAGCGTACCTATAAATTATGGTTACTATGAAAAAAATTGTTAAATAAGCATAGAGTATTATTATAGGAAAACTTCTGCAGAGAAGCAGAGCTTTTGGATCGAAAAATTTTGATTTTTAAAAACTATATCATCCTACAAAAAATTTTTTTCTTTCCCCATGTGAAATACATGGAAAACTTTGGGCGCTTTTAGCGACCTTTAAATCTTTCTTGATTTAAAAAAAATAGCGTAATATTTTTTTCGGTATAGAACAATCCTAGCGGGTGAGAGTATAATAATTCCAACTTTACTTTTTCAAATGCATTTTTGGTTCACCCTAATGTACATACATATGCGGGTATAATTTGATTTACATGCAGGCATACATACATTCATGTACACATGCATAGGTACTTTTCCCCACTTGTGTCGAAATTTCATTTTTAAGACACTTGAAATTTTCTTACATTTTCTTATAAGAAATTTAACAAATCAGATAAGAAAAAAATTCCCACACACATAGCCCCGTACTATTTGTGGGAAATGTGAAGAATACCCGCATGAAAGTAACGCATCGCTGGCTCGTCTCAACAACATGCAACATGTAAATTTATGCATTTTCTTCAAATAGTTGATGGTTGGTGGTGGTGATGGCTGATGGTGGTGGTTTGGTGGTTTTCCGGTGGCGGCGGTTTATTTAATTGGATTGCTTGACTTGGAAGTTGTAAAATTTAATGGCACTTTATAATGAAATTGCAAACATACGAACATGTATTTACATACATGTGCACATTAGGGTGGCCCAAAAATACATGTAGGAAAAGCTAAGGTCTCACCCCTTGGTCCTATTCTTTACCGAAAAAATATACGCTTATTTTTTATTTTGCAATCAAAAAATATTCAGAGGTCGCTCAAAGTTTTCAAGGTATGTTATATTGGGCAAAAAACAAATTTTCGTAGTAGTCTATATTTTTTGAAAGTCTATATTTTTTGATCGGAGAGCTCTGTTTCGCTTCAGACAACTCCCAATAATAATATCCAAATTTTTGTTTAACCATTTTTTCATAGTAACTATATCTTATAGGGTCCTCTAAAAAAACTTGAAAATGCAATGGGGGATCCATACAAATCGTTAGTTATTAGAAAATGGGAAAAAAACAATTATTGGGTATTGCTATTGAAAGTATCCTAAAGAGAACTAGAGTTTTCCGATCGCAAAGTATTAATTTTCAAGAATTATATAAAATACATGGAAAACTTTGAGCGCTTTGAGCGACCTCTAAATATATTTTTTATTTCAAAATAAAAAAAGGGTTATATATTTCATAAAACTCCGAATTAACTTCTTTTTTTTACCACCCTAATGCACATACATACATATGTATGTGCTAGGGGGTGGAAATTTGTTCGAAGTTTTTTTTCGAAATTAAAATGACTTCCAATTGGACGGCAAACAAACTCAAATCGATGAAGGGAGTGCACAATTAAGCAAAGGCTCGGTTGATGAAAAATTATTGTATTAAGCAACAAAACAGATATGTAAATAGTTTTATACATATCGCATACGATCTTCAAATGTGACACAACTCAAAATTTGGCATATTTGAAATTATGCACTAAAAATACACACAGAGCCTTTATTTACCATTCAGAAAAAGCTGGAGTAAATTTTTATTATAATTTGTTGAAAATAACTTAAGGTAAAGTTCCCCTTTCCCTTCCGATGATCGTGTAATTTTGAGTTGTGTCAATTTTGAAGATAGTGGTGTGCGATATGAGAAATTAATGAAAAAGAGTGTATTGGATAGAATCTACATATGTATAGAATCCTATATTTTGTTATCTTAAAATATTCTGTCTACACGGGCACTACATACAACTGAAGTCGGTTTGGGCCGATAATAAAAAAAATCGCCAATTGCCTCTCTCGCATAAAGTGTAGACAGGTCCATCTACAATTGGTCCTACCTTCGTGGCCGCCATCTACACTTGGTCCTACCTTCGTGGCCGCCATCTACATTTGGTCCTACCTTCGTGCTCTCATTGTCCGCCCATTGGTACCGGGTCGAACGATCTTTTCACCGGAGCGTCATCATCCTTATGTACGATATGACCAAGCCATCACAAGCGTTGTATTAGTTCAACTTCTCATTTTCTTTAGTACCCGTCGTCCACGTTTCGGTGCCATACGTACCAGCAAAAGTACGAGAATGATGAGATATTTGTTGAGCGTGACATTCGTTCGTCAAAAGAGGGCTCTGCCTTTGGATTGCCTATCGAGCCCAAAGTAACACCTATCGGCGAGAGTTAAACTTCATTTAGCCTCCAGGCTGCCTTTGTTGGGGACTTCACTACTTCAAAGTTATAACTGTCAACAGTGCTGTGAGCAGCAACAAGCGTAGAATTAGTGTAGGGAAATTTTTAAGCGTTCCTCAGGGTAATAATTCCTGCTTGAAAATCGCGAAAATATTGCTAACTTATCTGCAGGAAAACTTGATAAGATTTTTAAGTTGTTGCATCTTCTTAGAAAGTTGGGAGGTATAGCCGTTTCAAAACTATAATTGCATACTTAATATTTTT
>NW_023458565.1:5837599-5841811 GCF_013731165.1 Rhagoletis pomonella | reverse complement strand
TTTTTCTACTGTAGTCTAATACATTGCCTTAGGGAGAAATATGACTTTTATTGAAAATTTTTTAGTAAATCTTGGTAAAATAATTTTAGTGAAAAATTCGTGGTAAAATAATGCCTTCGCCATCGAAAACTTGCAGTTTCGTGCACTAAGTAAGAGTCAAATGTACTACATAGTTGATTTAGTTACATATTTGCTTACTCACGCATGCCTAAAGCCATTTACCCGCTCAAGTAGACGGGGTATTACTCAGTAACGACAAATTTTACTTTGGTTAAGTGGAATATCGAATTAAGAAATTGTTGGCGAAACGAGAAAAACTTCAATCGCAACACCCATAACAAGCAGCGCTCGCTGACAGGAAAACTCACATACATACATATACATACATATGTTCATATCTCTATATATATATGTACATACATATTTATACATATAAATGCAGTGCAAGATTTTAGACTACAAAGTTTTTACGACAGGCATGTCTGACTCAAGTTTTGGTTAAGTGCGCTTACATACATATGTATGTACGAGTATGTGCATTTAAGCAATGCACGCCGATATACATTTTACATTTCAAGCAAAAATGGTAATGCAAAATGCAGCTGCGCGTGCAAAAAGCCAAGTTAACCAGTCACCAACAACAACACAAGCAACAAGTTCGCAGCGCAACGGCTACAAAACGATCGAATAGCGTGTGTGTGTTTTTAAACTCCATCGATTAAAGATAACGCGGCGCCCCATAAAGAAAAAATGCGAAATTCGAGTACAAAAGACCAACACATATGAAAAGAGTAGGTAACCGAGAGGAGGAAAAAGCTGCACACGAAAAAAATTTGATTGTTTTTGCGATCTGGCATGCAGTGTGCACCAATAGCGATGGCTCAAACCACAATTCTTTTCAAACTCAATTTTCGAATTCCATTGTTTTTAAATAGCATAGAGGTATTGTCGATCCGTTGCATACTGTCTATGCACCATGTTAGACAGTATGCAACGGATCGAGAATACCCCTAATGTATCTATAGTTATCCATATGTATATAGTATGCATACATGTAATCTCGTGAACTTTGAACTTCTTATGATCGAGCCGTCTCCTTAACTTGCGAAGAGGGACTGTATGCTTTAAGCCGCTTTACCTAAAACTATCTCAGATCACTGTTGGCATTTCTTTAAGTCTCTTCAGCAATTTAGAACGCTTATCGCCCAAAACGAAGGCGATTTTGATGGAGCTGGGTTCAATAGATCTCTCCGAAAGATATTTTCTGAGAAAATGCGGCTGATACTGTTCCATTCTTTAACTGACATCAAAAAAGAGAAGTCTACAAATTTCTCGAAATATATTTTTTATGTATGTTACTGGGTAAATTTGTACCTCGTGAACCGAAAATTCTTTTTTAATGGAAAAATATTTGATTTATTTCCAATCATTGGATCATGAAGAAACTAACGGTATTTGTAAATTTTTATAGGAGAAATAAGGTCGTTTTTTGTTTTTGATTAAAAATTACTTGTTTAAAGCCAGTGTCCAGCTGTCAAGAAAACGTTCACGAAGAAAATTGCCATTTCGTGTGTGTGTCCAAGCAATTTTGACATCTGATACTTCACCAGCCTGTTGCCTCATTCTTTCAATAATGGAACGAGCATAAATTTCTGTTGCAAGCATGGGTCGCCTTGTGCTCTCTTCTGCGAAATTTGACACAAGAAAATTTGTTAGCCATTTCTTGTACGTCATTTTATATGAAGTTCTTGCTTTTCTTGAGAGCTGCAAACTGGCCTTTAATTTGAAGCCATCTGTGTCGCCGCATAGGGCCATACTAAGTTATATATAGTTTCTGTTGGCAAGGTGGATTTTGAAGTCGTGTTCAAAGGCGATTTCCGTGATCTGATAATCTTAAGTTCTGTAATCCACCCAAACTCTTTGGAAGCATGGCCCCTGCCTATTAGATGTCCTCAGTGTCGAACGCTTTAAATGTGTTTCACGCCGGCGTTTGTAGGTGGAATTTTTCTTGAAATGTCTGTAACGCCATTTTTCTAGTCTATTGTATTACTCCCGTTAGCTTAACTACCGCTGCATTATCGTAGCACCCATCTTTTAGAAATTGCGCTCTATTAGAAATATAGCGCGTTTGATGCTTTCCTACATCTTTCTGTACATAATGCCAGATGATTAAGTGCAGATTGTCGTATATCACAGAACTGCAAGATGAACTTTCCTCCCAGTTGAATAACTAAGTCATCTGTGTGTGAAATTACTTGAGAGGCTTGCGAAGAAACTGTAATTGGTTTAGTACAGAGTGCCACAACAGACTAGATATAACCTGGGGATTACTTGGAGATTCTCCCTGAACTATTGATGCTCAATAATCGTCCACGAGGTCTCACAACAGACGAGATATAACCTGGGGATTACCACGTGGAGCCACTTTCCTTACTCAATATATTGGAAATCTGGAGAACAATCAACAAATTGAATATACCTTCGTAGAAAGCATGTTGAACAACGCTGAAATTATCCGAAGTAAAAAAGCGTGACAAACGAAGCTCATAAGTCGAAAATTATTTCCCCGTTGTAGCCTGTCTACGACGCACTAAATTTCCATTGGCCAGATTGTAGTTCCGGCAGTCGGAGATTTATAAATTTATATTGTCACCCTCTATGATGGTTTCATCGACTGGACTGCCTCACCTGTCTACTTTAGCTAAGAATGAATTTACGAAGAAGCTCGACAAATCTGGCTTAAGCTCGATAATAACACTGCAATGCTCTCAATTAGGTACAGCTGATAATAGGTATACATATACAAAGTCTGTTCCAGCTACTTCACGATATGCAGGTTTTTACAGGAAGCTGTTCCCGTACGCCACCTTTCATAAGGTTTACTAAAGGCGAAAAGAGCTTTTCATTTAAATCCTGCCAATACTGAAGTACCTGGAAAAGGCTTCAAATTACGGGTCTCAGCATCATGGGAACGTACGCCATGCCAATGGGCTATTCAGCGAATGACTGCTGTCGGCGATGAAGTAATCAAGAGCATTTTGTCATTGCCAAGGTCTGGCTGAACTTGAGCTGGGATCACACGATTTTGACATTTGGTGTTCTAGAAGTTTTTATGAAGAATGAGTTTAGCTCAATAAAAAAAAAATTACAGCAAGCCCACGCTGTAACTATCAAAATGTACAAATTTGTACAAGTATACAAATTGTGTGATCTCATCTTTAGACAGCGGTCTATCAGACCTAAATTGGATGAAGGGAGCCAATAGAACCTAATTTATGTAGGTTAAAAACGGTGGATCCAGTACGGCAGATAAAAAAACGGCCTGATTAGCTTCGAATTTTCTACTCGGGGTTTTCTACAATCACCTAAACAGATATTTACGTTTACGATTGTGCCCTCTGAGGACCAACCTAGTGATCTCAAACGCTTAGGAAGTGCCTGCCACTTATTGATGATGGATGATATGGTAGCTTACCCGGACTCCCTACTGCTTTTTTAAGCAGTTCGGTTAGTCAAAGTGAGCAGGCGTCGTATATCTATTCGGTTTTGCCGATACGTCCAGAATCATAGCCCTTTCCTTTATATTTTAGGCTACTAAATAACTTTTTTTTTCGTGGCTCTGTGTAGGTGGCAGCCACTGACCAATGTCGAGATAGAACCGTTATTTCGACTAATCGAAAGCTTCCACAGCTTAAGGCAATACAAAATAAATTCATTTCTCAATTAAATTTTCGACAAGATCAATCAACTAAATACGTGTCTACTTTGGACAGGCATTTGTATTGACGAACCTTTTTATTTATTGGTCTTCAATGGACAATTAATTAAATAAATACAAAAAATTGGAGTGAGATGCAAGGAGGAGTAATGAAAAAGTTAATTGCATTTACCAAGCAAACGCTGGCCCGGTGTACGCTTGGCGCGAACAAAGATCCGATAGACTACAGCAAACAATCGCTGCTGAGTAAGCTTTCAACCGGATCGTGTGCTGCTAACTCGTTGCTGAATAGTGAATGCACATTTTTGTATACATATACATATGTATATATTTATGTATGGGTGTATGTATGTAGTACACACGTACTGGTAACTGAAAGCAACTCCAGCAAATTTGCAGTGTTCCATTCGCTCTTTTGTTGGCGGCAAAAATGCTACTATAAACCATATTGTTACGATTATCCTTGAACCCTCGTCCGGATTACCCAAATATGC
>NW_023458565.1:5815617-5837499 GCF_013731165.1 Rhagoletis pomonella | reverse complement strand
AATTGCATACTTAATATTTTTCTACTGTAGTCTAATACATTGCCTTATGGAAAATATGACTTTTATTTAAAATTTTTTGGTAAATCTTGGTAAAATAATTTTAGTGAAAAATTCGTGGTAAAAAAATGCCTTCTTCATCGAAAACTTGCAGTTTCGTGCACAAAGTAAGAGTCAAATGTACTACATAGTTGATTTAGTTGCATATTGGCTTACTCACGCATGCCTAAAGCCATTTACCCGCTCAAGTAGACAGGGTATTACTCAGTAACGACAAATTTTACTTTGGTTAAGTGGAATATCGAATTAAGAAATTGTTGAGGAAACGAGAAAAACTTCAATAGCAATACACATAACAAGCAGCGCTCGCTGACAGGAAAACTTACATACATACATATACATATGTTCATATCTCTATATACGTATGTACATATTTATACATATAAATGCAGTGCAAGATTTTAGACTACAAAGTTTTTACGACAGGCATGTCTGACTCAAGTTTTGGTTAAGTGCGCTTACATACATACATATGTGCGAGTATGTGCATTTAAGCAATGCACGCCGATATACATTTTACATTTCAAGCAAAAATGGTAATGCAAAATGCAGCTGCGCGTGCAAAAAGCCAAGTTAACCAGTCACCAACAACAACACAAGCAACAAGTTCGCAGCGCAACGGCTACAAAACGAACGAATAGCGTGTGTGTGTGTGTGAGTGTTTTTAAACTCCATCGATTAAAGATAACGCGGCGCCCCATAAAGAAAAAATGCGAAATTCGAGTACAAAAGACCAACTTTTATGAAAAGAGTAGGTAACCGAGAGGAGGATTGTTTTTGCAATCTTGCATGTAGTGTGCACCAATAGCGATGGCTCAAAACACAATTCTTTACAAAGTCAATTTTCGAATTTTATTGTTTTTAAATAGCATAGAGGTATTTTTGATCCGTTGCATACTGTCTATGCACCTTGTTAGACAGTATGCAACGGATCGGTAATATCCCTAATGTATCTATAGCTATCCATATGTATGTAGTATGCATATACATATGTAATCTCGTGAACTTTGAACTTCTTATGATCGAGCCGTCTCCTTAACTTGCGAAGAGGGACTGTATGCTTTAAGCCGCTTTACCTAAAACTATCTCAGATCACTGTTGGCATTTCTTTAAGTCTCTTCAGCAATTTAGAACGCTTATCACCCAAAACGAAGGCGATTTTGATGGAGCTAGGTTCAATAGATCTCTCCGAAAGGTATTTTCTGAGAAAATGCGGCTGATACTGTTCCATTTTTTAACTGACGTCAAAAAAGAGAAGCCTACAGATTCTTCGAAATATTCTTTATTTATATATATTACTGGATAAATTTGGACCACGTGACCCGAAAATTCTTTCTTAACGGAAAGAAATTTGATTTGGTTCCAATGATTGGATCATGAAGAAACTAACGGTATTACTAAATTTTTATAGGAGAATTAAAGACGTTTTTTGTTTTTGATTAAAAATTACTTGTTTAAGGCCAGTAGGCAGGTCTCAGGAAAACGTTCAAGAAGAAAATTGCCATTTCGTGTGTGTGTCCAAGCAATTTTGACATCTGATTCTTCACCAGCCTGTTGCCTCATTCTTTCCTCAAGAAATAATGGAACGAGCATAAATTTCTGTTGCAAGCATGGGCCGCCTTGTGCTTTTTTTTCAGAAAAAAACTTTAGAAAGCCGTAGTAGAAAGCGTAGAAAATTTCTTAAGAACTGCGTACTGCCTTAAGGCAATTTGACACAAGAAAATATCTTAGCCATTTCTTGTACGTCATTTTATACGAAGTTTACTGGCATTTAATTTGAAGCCATCTGTGCCACCGCTTAGAGCCATACAAAGTTATATGTCATTTCTGTTGGCAAAGTGGATTTCGAAGTCGTGGTCAAAACCGATTTCCGTGATCTGAAAATCTTAACTTCTGTAATCCACACAAACTCTTTGGAAGCATGGCCCCTGCCATTTTTTCGCTGCTTATTAGATGTCCTCAGTGTCGAACGCTTTAAATGTGTTTCACGCCGGCGTTTGTAGGTGGAATTTTTCTTGCAGTGTCTCTAACGCCATTTTCTAGTCAATTGTATTACTCACGTTAGCTTAACTACCGCTGCATTATCGTAGCCCCATATCACGTAACTGCAAGATGAACTTTCCCCCCATTTGAATAACTAAGTCATCTGTGTGCGAAATTACTTGAAAGGCTTGCGATTAAGTGCGAAACAGTAATTGCTTTAGCACAAGGTGCCACAACAGACGAGATATAACCTGAGGATTCCTTGCAGATTCTCTCTGAACCGTTGATGCTCAACATATCAACCACGAGGTCGCAAAACAGACGAGATATGACCTGGGGATTACCACGTGGAGCTACTTTCCTTACTCAATATATTGGCAATCTGGAGAACAATCAACGAATTGAATATACCTTTGTGGTAAGCATGTTGAACAACGCTGAAATTATCCGAAGTAAAAAAGCGTGAAAACAAAGCTGATAAGTCGAAAATTTTTTCCCCGTAGTAGCCTGTCTACGACGCACTAAATTTCCATTAGTCAGGTTGTAATTCCGGCAGTCGGAGATTTATAAATTTATATTGTCACCCTCTTTGAAGTACCTGGAAAAGGCTTAAAATTACGGGTCTCAACATCATGGGAACGCATGCCATGCGAAAGGGCTATTGAGCGAATGACTGCTGTCGGCGATGAAGCAGTCAAAAGCATTTGTCATTGCCAAGTCTGGCTGAACTTGAGCTGGAACCACACGATTTTGACATTTGGTGTTCTAGAAGTTTTTACCAAGAATGATTTCAGCTCAATAAAAAAAATACAGCAAGCCCACGCTGTAACTATCAAAATGTACAAATTTGTACAAGTATACAAATTGTGTGATCTCATCTTTAGACAGCGGTCTATCAGACCTAAATTGGATGAAGGGAGCCAATAGAACCTAATTTATGTAGGTTAAAACGGTGGATCCAGTACGGCCTGATTAGCTACGAATTTTGTACACGGGGTTTTCTACAATTATCTAAACCGGAATTTACGTTTACAGATTGTGCCCTCTGAGGACCAACCTAGTGATCTCAAACACTTTATGAAGTGCCTGCAACTTATTAAAAAAAAAAAGTTGATGATGGATGATATGGTAGCTAAGCAGTTCGGTTAGTCAAAGTGAGAAGGTGCCGTATATCTATTCGGTTTTGCCAATACATCCAGAATCATAGCCCTTTTCTTTATATTTTGAAGTCAAAAAAGCTCATTCAATATTTTAGGCTACTAAATAGCATATTTTTCATGGATCTGTGTAGGTGGCAGCTTCTGACCAATGTCGAGATTGAACCGTTATTTCGACTAATCGAAAGCTTCCACAGCTTAAGGCAATACAAAATAAAATCATTTCTCAATTCAATTTTCGACAAGATCAATCAACTAAATACGTGTCTACTCTAGACAGGCATTTGTTTTGACGAACCTTCTTATTGGTCTTCAATGGATAAGCGTGGTTGTAAGCAATTCATTTGTTAATTAAATAAATACAAAAAATTGGAGTGAGATGCAAGGAGGAGTAATGAAAAAGTTAATTGCATTTACCAAGCAATCGCTAGCCCAGTGTACGCTTGGCGCGAACAAAGATCCGATAGACTACAACAGCAAACAATCGCTGCTGAGTAAGCTTTCAACCGGAACGTGTGCTGCTAACTCGTTGCTGAATAGTGAATGCACATTTTTGTATACATATATGTATATATTTATGTATGTATGTAGTACACACGTATTGGTAACTGAAAGCAACTCCAGCAAATTTGCAGTGTTCCATTCGCTCTTCTGTTGGCGGCAAAAATGCTACTATAAACCATATTTTTGTCGGAATTTTCACCTCAGCATTAGCGTGACGTGTTCATATGTATTTATAAATGCATAAGCAACTGTTGCACTCGTGGTGTAAGAGCAGCGTTAGAACTTCACTACGAACGTAGTAGATTTGCTACGATTTTTGCGGAAAATTAGAAATTTACTATGCTACTCCGCTGATCTACTTCAGTTTTCTTTCCCAAATATTGCAGAGTCTGAACTAAAAGAATTGTCTTAGGGCCGTTTTTTCAAGTAGCTATTGAAATTTATTCAAATAAATTTTTCGCTAAAAATACTACACTTTTTTTTGATAGAAGAGGTCAAAGAGTGATTGGCTTCCAATTACACTGCACGTATGTAATTTTTTAAATTTTGAAATTAAAAAAAATACTTATAAGGTCATGAAATAGTATTCAAATGTTAAATTTTTTGAGATATTGGTTTTTGATTTTTGTTGGTGCTTCATTTGTTCAAGGACTCCCTGAAATTAGCCGACGAAGAATTTTTTTGAACCCCTTCAGAAGTCCTATTTAAAAAAAAAAATTTACTAACTTTCACCAAAAAAAAAACAAGAGCTTAGAATTTGACATAAGAAATATGGAACACGTTTACGTTGCTGCTCCTTTATAGTTGCTAAATAGTATAGTTGCAGGACACTATTAAAGGCAATCGTTTTGCATTATTTAATTTTTTTTATATGACGCGCAAATATACATAAAAAATATCTACTACGGAATTTTATTTTCTGCTACGCTTTTTCACTTCAGTTTACTCCGATTTAGGCTTGCTGGAGTTCTAACCCTGTATAAGAGGCAAGGCGCCACAACACACGAAGCCACAATGCGGCAGGCAGCTCTTGACCAGCTTCGGGTCAGCCCAGAAGCTACTGCAAAAATACAGTTTGTGGCAGCAGCCGCAACCGCAAAGGCTGCGATCAAAGCGAAAATATTTAGCAAAAACTAAAAAAAAACAACAACAAGCAACAAGAGGTATCATTGAACTCGTTTTTATTTTACAAATTTTTTCTATTTGCAATTTTCTTTGCTTTTTTCCTTTCCCCCATTCATTTCATGCTTTTCCGCCTGTGGCCACTCGTACATACTTAGTACAGCTATGGTTGACCGAGTGCTGTTACTTTTGCGTTATAATTTTGTATTTTTATTTTTTATTTTTGCAAATTGTTGATTCTTTTATTCTCTTTGTTGTCGCGCATGCCTACTCTGGGGTGCGGTTTGACTTTGGCGCACGTACGCCTCGCGGCAGCACTAAAAATTCAACGTTGTTCGCTGTATGCGGCCCTACAGTCGGCTGGGCCCCCTTCTCCAACCGCGCACAACGTTGCACACGATTTGCCATTCACTATTGTTGGTGCTAAGTAAAAAAAAAAAAAAGTTGGTGTTTCATTTTTGCCTCTTCTTTTTCTTCGCTATTAGCTGCTGAGTTGCAGTTGCAGCTGCTGCAGGACGACGCCCCCGCAAATTACTCACCCGCACGAGCTAGATTTTTGATTTCTGTGTGTTTTTTTTTTGTATACTCTTTCGATATAATTTAGCGCTTTTGTTTTTTTTTTTTGGTTGTTTGCTTTACGTTTCTACTGAGCTCCTTTTATAACTATTTACAAATATTTTCGTTACCAGTTTTATTTCTAGTTAGTTTGTTGTGTTTTGTAGCACTTATTTATTTATATTTTGTCGCATTTGCAGCATGAAATTTTCAACTACACACAGCAGTAATCCAACAGCTGCAACAAGGCGTTTGCCTCATTTTAAAAGCCGTCGAGTAGTAATAAAAATCGTGATTCATACATATGTATGTACCTACATACATACATATGTGCATATATAGGTAAGTACTTAGCAAGTAAATTAAAAATTGAGACATTCGACTATGCGACAAAATTAACAATTTCTAACAAAGCGCAACAGCATTTTTGGGAGCGGAATAATTTTAACTCAGATTGAAAGACCAAGACCTATACAGTTAAACCTGCAAACATTTTTGCATTATCAGGAAAAAATTTTTATGGGCATATTAGATAAGTTTGCAATTTTTTGCCTGAGTGTTTTTAGAATCAGTAGAAAAAATGGTAAAAATTCATATCGGAGCCAAGAATATAGTCAAGCGAAATAATATTGTAGAACATTTTAACCTATTGCTCTCCCACAAAAATGCCATTTCGACCCCTTTTAAGAAAAAGTCTCAACAAAATGGCTTTATTCGTCGAAAAATTTCACTAAACAGTATTCTCAGCCAAAATCATTACACGAAGATGTCGATCATTTTATCGATTTTGTTATAGATATTTTTATCGATTTTTTTATCGATATTTTTATCGATTTTCTAATCGATTTTGCTACCAATATTATTATCGATTTTGGTAGCGAAATTTTTATCGAATTTGCTATCGGTTTTGTTATCGATTATTTTTCGATTTTGTTATAGATTTTTGTATCGATTATTTATCGATTTTGTTATCGCTTAATTATCGATTTTGTTATAGATTATTTACCGATTTTGATATCGATTATTTATCGATTTTGAGCAGATGTATGTACGTATGTACATTAGACTGCATCACTCCCCATACAAAAAAAATCGGTACTGTGTTTCCATTGGAATTATAAAATCCTTATATTTTAAGACGTCCACCAAAATATTTCGGAAAAATATTAAGATTTTCGTGAGTTGGACCGATTTGAAAATACCTCAAAAAATGGAGTTTTTTAAGAATAAGAATAGTTTCTTAAAGATTTTTTTTTTTAAATCCTATCGAATGACAAACCGGTTTAAGCTTAAAAAATTTGCATAAAAATATTAAAAAATAAAAATAAACAAATTTTGAATGGAATTGTAATAATCAGATTTTTGATGCTGTCTTTTACTTTTTTCAAAGATTGGTATAAGAAAAACCTGAATAACTGAACCTAAGTAAACTCCATTTTTGGGGTATTTTCAAATCGGTCTAGCTCACGTAAATCTTAATATTTTTCCGAAATATTTTGGTGGACGTCTTAAAATATAATAAATTGGGTATCTACATATCAGAGCTGTAAAATGATTGAATCAATAGGATCTGCATTCACTCGGCATTCTTTTCAAAATTTTGATTGTTTGTTTGTATAAAAAAAAACCTCATTACTGAGTGGCTTAAAATACTTGAAAACAAAGAAACTGTGTTGTGTTATTGAATGGTAGATTGACATTCAGTATAGAATGTGAATGTAACAGAAGCATTCGCACACAGACATGATTGTATATTTAGAATGAATGCACACTTTTTTTTTACCATTCAGTACCAATAATTTGTTCCCAGGGTTGATATATTTTATACTTTAAAGTTTGAACATATCTGGAATTGAAACAAAAACAAATATTTTATTTCAAAGTATATGTACTTATGTATTGAAGTTTTCTGCCACTAACCCAAAGCCAATGACTCGTGCAATATTATTTATTCCAAAGCAACTTATCGCAACCGTAGAGCAAAACAGACACATCTTGATATGTATACATATACATCATCGATTGTAGACATTTTTTCGCAGAAGAATATACAAAATTGATTTATCACAATTATTTTTGTACTAAATATTTTTTTCACAGTATACAGTGATCCAGGTAGCCAAAACAAAAAATGTAAACATGCTTATTTGGCATTTTGTTTGAATGTATTGGTTGATATTTTTTCACAGTTGTCGTTTTCGTTAACCCAAATGAAATCCAATTTAAATATTTTCTTATAGTGAAAAATATTTTCAAGTCACATAAAATAAAATAACGAGAAACACGAAATTCCAAGCAAATGAAGCGTGAAGCGTTAGCAATTATGACCGGATGCAGTTCCTACATAAGTCAAACCGTGTTCTGAACACAACTTTGAGTGAATAATGGTGGGCTGACTTTGTAAAATGGTCCCATCGATTAGGCGGTAAAAGAAGTATTACTTAGCTTATGGTACAGCTCTCCAATTTTCAAATGCACGTAATTTGTGTGTATTTGTTCAGCCGATTATTCACATTTGAAGGAGGATAATGCATGAATTAATGCAAGTAAAGACGGTTTATGCAAATAAGCGAGCGCGTTTGTTAACCGTATAAAATGTATGTATGTATATACACATATATTCAGAATGACGAGATGAACTAGTTCAGCCCTCTCTGTTTGTAAGCACGCTAACTCGAACATAATTTAGTTATTTTAACGAAAGTCGGTGTCGAAGTTGCCTTTGGTATAATTTAGGTTAGTGTTAAATTTTGTCGAAATCTGCCAATAACCACGCCCACCTCCCACGTAGTAATTAACAATATTTTTGTTTTATTATAATTTGTTTTATGAATTTTGCTGTTCAAATTTACATTTCAAATATATCAACAAACATTTGTAGGTACTTTTGCACCAGTTGTTGCCTATGGGTTAATGACAAAAAAATCCTATATATTCACAACATTTCATGTATTAGTTTTCAAATAAGCATATTGTCAATGGCTGGTTTGCTGTATACTGTGATTGTTTTCAGTTTTCAAATATGAAAACTTTCAAAACAAAATTTCAGAAGGGTTCCTGTTTTTTTTTTAAGGGGTTGAGGAGTTCCATTACTTTGAGCAACTTTTTTAATAAACTATTAATTTAAATGTTTCCTAAACATATTTACAACGCAGTTCTGCAAGAGGGTACCATAACTTTTTTTCAAATAACGTATATTTGGAACAACCAAAATTAATCGATATGGATACATACATTTATGTTCGTATGTACTACTTATGTATGTATATATACATAAAAATGCTCAGAATAAAAAGAGAAGATGATTAGTCCATGTCCGTTTATTTGCGTACACGAAAACTCTAGCAAAAGTTGAGATAACTCAACGAAATTCTGTACGAGGGTTTTTTTATCTAGGGCAGCAGGGTATTGAAAATACAAAAGTCGAACAATAACCTGGTCCCTCTCATAAAATGGTAATTTCGAAAAATGCCAAAACTACAATATTTCCTTAATTACAGGAACCAAATTGCTTAAAAACTGCCATGTTTATTATTATAGTTTTGGAAAATGGACATGGGATATATTGCTAGCTTTAAACATCAATTTGCTCAAAACATACGTTTAGAACAGTGTGCAAGCTTCTACCACATGTGTGGTAGATCAACCACGTATTTTTTTTTAAATTTGGGTGTCTACCACATCTACCACACAAGGCTTAAAATCTACCACATTTTTAGACAGAACATTTGTTTACAATTTTCACATAACTCTAGAATTTCAACTCAATTGTAATTTGAAATATAAAAATTAATCAATAGATTTTTAAAAAGGTACATCATAAATTTTGCTTTAAATATATCTGTGCCTTAACTTTCTAATATTTCAAAAATACGCCTATTTATATTTGCTAAAGTATTATGCAATGGGAAAATAATTTGGTCGATTTTTTTGCATACAAATAAAATATTATTTTCTTCATGATTATATTCTCTAACTAGAAAACTAATGTTATACTTATTTTTGCACCAATTGCGTGGAATCTGTACGATCCACTAGCAATTATATTTCCCGATTTAATTTTTGAGTTGTGCTTCTTTTGACGACGGTGTGCGATATGTATACCCAATAAAATATGAATTGGAAAATCTACCACATCTTATTCAAATCTACCACATTTTTTTCGATTCTACCACACTAAAATAAAAAGGGGTTTGCACACAGATTTTTTAAATCTTTTTTTGAGAAAAGATGATAATTTGCAACTTATTGTAAATGGTAGGAACCACCACAAACCCACAAATCAGGTTTTAGAATCTTTATTAAATGCTTGACCCAATAGCGAAGAAAAAAGTACGAAGAAACTTGTATTAAGAATTTTTTAAATAAGTAATAAAATGTATATATCTAAAGTTAGAATTAGAAGCGCTTAAATTTGTTTACTTATTTTAACGTAGATTTATAGGTATGTACATATGTAATAATTTCTGCACATACCTTTTATTGGTACATTGGTAATACTTATTTAGAAAGCTGACAATTTTCGAAACAGAGATGTAAAAATCGTTAATAATTAACATTTTTCATAATGACATTCTTGGCAGAAAAATAATTCTCTAATTAATATTTTCATTTATTATAAATATTTGTACAAATTTAAGTGAAACAAATTAATGATAACGCTCAATAAACTATTTTTCGAGTTGAAATTTTGAAATCTGTTCAATAAAATTCAACCTTGCGTATTTTTCAGTGGGTTTTGTGTATTTAGAATATTTATATCGATTGATTGGTACTGAATGAATGTGTGCACACATAGCAAAAGCTGCATTCATCTGAATGCTTATTCAGTGTTAAAAGTTAATGTTTCGTCATTCAGTTTTTTCAATCTTTCTTTGAATATGTTAATGTGTGCAATCGTATCTACTTTGAGTGAATGTAGAATTGGAAAATTATAAGCCACATTCCCCAACAAGGAAAAATTCAATGAAAACATAATAGCATAAAATTGATGATTTTTAATTTCAAATGATTTCACAGTTTTACAGCTCTGCTACATATGTATGTATATTGGGTATGAAACAAAATATATACATAAGTAACGTAAGTTTCATTTCTCCAGTGTGGCCCAGGCACACTTACTTTTTTTAAATATGCAGTAGCGCTGTCATATCGCCAAAATTAAATTAAAAAATACGGATTTTAGAATGAACCTTAAGTTAAGCTCTTCTAAGTAAAGGTATTCGTACCCAAAACAAGTCTAAATAATGATTAGTTTATGCCCTTGCATACAACAAAACATACAAAGCGGAATACCCACACTTTTTGCAAAGCTCAAACTAATTAATTAAGTTTTTCACATAAAATATTAAAAATCATTTTGTATGACACACTTTTGATAAGTTAATACATATCTACATAAAATGTATTATTTAAAAGACAAAGACTTTCGCGCGGTTAATTAAAAAATCTGCGGAAACACAAAACTTTAACTTTTGTAGCATTTGTGGCGATTGCTTTGCTCACGAAGAGCGGAGAAATAGAGAACTAAAAAGAAAACTGCAACTGAGACACCGCCATTAAGGCACGTTTTTTTTTTGTTTTACTTTTGCTTTCTGCTTCCTCATTACATCTCAAGTTTACCTCAAGCTTTTCAACTTTTTCTTGCACACCTACATACATAGCTTTCGGTGTGTACTTTTAATTGTGTGAGCGGCATTCAAGAGGAGATGACAATTAGGTTTTCTGCCTCAACGCCCTAAAGTATGCATTGTGCACGTGCATAAACGCTTGCGGCTAGTTTAACTTGGAAAGTCTTACCGCCAGCAGTCTATATACGTATGTACGTACAGCAGCTAATGATGCGGCGTAATTACAACAACAACAAGTGCAAGAACAACAGCAAAATCGTCCTGCTATGGTGGCTTTGTTTTAGTTCTTAATTTTTTTTTGTTGCGCCGCCCTGGTATTCTTTAGCAGCTGTGCTTCTTAAGGATTAAAAACTTAGAAGTTACTTAGACTTTTAAAATTTCGAAGTGTATGAAACTAACTTTCGATGCCAGGAAAGGGAAACAAGTATGGCCGGGAAGTGCAGCTGTTCTCAGGTAGCATTCGAATAAGTAAGCTACTATTTTTCGTCAGTGCTTTATTTAAAAGTTATACAGGTATTAAGTAAGGCGTCGGCAGTAATCCTATGAAGTAGTTGTCGTAAAGTTGCGGTGGAAATAAAAGCCACTTGCGGTTAGAGACTTACTTTCTTGCAAATTCGTGCAAAGCTGATTCCCAAAAAGCTGATTTGTTTACGTACAGATATACGTACATACAAATGTATATGGGGGTGAGACGAAGTTATTTCAAAATTAAACAATGAAATTTTATCTTGGAATTTTTGGACCAGTATAGACGGTTATGTATACTATTTCTATTACTATTTCTCGTCTCTGCAACTGCGACAAAAATCTGGGTATCCTAACTTTTTTCCGTGTGTGCCCATCAGACAGTGTCTGGTGATTGCTCGGACTACTAATCTGAGAAAGGAGCGGTCCAGCCGCGTACGTCTCACGCCTTACATATATCTTTGGCAAAATTTGCCTAGTAGTATGCAGGTGGTTTCCGCGGCCCACCTGATACTTACCTTCTCGATGAGTTCAGTCTTTAGTCAGTGTTTGCAGGAGGTTAGAGGTATGCCCGCATTTAAAGCGGGAGTTCGTCAGAGTAAATCCCGCAAACCGCTCTTATGTTAAGCTTAGAATCATCTGTATATATAAACGTAGACCCCGGGCTTAAGTCTGTTGTCCCTATCCATTCATTCTTCGGTGGGATTCTTATGGGGAATCTGTTGTTTATCGTATAGGTTTACATACCAAATAAAATCAAAGCTCGATCAGGCATGTGCAAGGAAAATACCAACAAACTCCCAGCGGTCTGCACAGGGCACAGGCCCCGTGTGGATGCCGGATGAAGCTGCATATCTTTCAACAGCTTTTACCGTAGCTGATTGGACCCTGACTCGTAGGAAATGGAGCTGGTAGAACTGATGTAAAGTGAGGCATGTTCAGCTCGTAACGGAGCTAGAGTTAAGCGCACCCTGGCGCGTTCCTAGTGCAGATCACTACTAAGCTTGGGTCTGCGTTTATCACCTCGTTGCGGGATATCGTGGATTAGAGAATCGCCAACTCTAATCTCTCTAATGTGCAAAACAGTGCATCGTCAGTAGCGCATAACAGTTTTTGTGACAGTTGTGAGATGATCGTTGAGCGACCAAGTTAACCTTACCTGACCTAAGCATCTACAACTTTATCAAAAATAGCAAAATGTCAACTCATTTAACAAACTTCGGTGTCATACTTTCCTATGGACTAAAGCCAATTCGAAACTGCATATCTATAAATATGTAGTATGATTGATAAGCATCATAAAAATTAAAGCAAACTTGCATACAAATTCAGTTGAGCTCAGTCGCTACACAACAACAAAGCTCTTTACAAAGTACTCGCAATAGAATTGCACATTGCACAGTGGGTCGAGTGGTCGTTTTATCTGTGCGAAAGTGAAAAATTCAAAGTATTTTTGATGTGATACCTTTTTGCGTTCGGTTGGGTGTAAATGCAAGCATTTATTTTACGGAAAAGCGATACAATTGTGTGGCTCTAAGGGAGAGGATGGCAGTAGTGGTTGGGCACGATTAAGATTAAGATTGGATTTAGGTTAAAATTAACCTTAACATTAAGAGACTAATACTTACATTAAGACTAAGAGGTTCAGCCTAAGATTGATTGCATTAAAATTTAGATAAAGATTGAGATTAAGATTTGGTTTAAGAATAATATTAACGTTGAAATTAAGACCAAGATTAAGACCAAGATTAATAATAAGGTTAACGTTAACATTTAGATTAAGATTAAGATTAAGATTAGTTCTTTTTAGTGTTATTAGAATTTATACGTTGATTTCGAGCTTCAGCCCGGTTATTTATTGTTGTCGATAGTTCCCCATCAATATGAAGACATCTTCAGGAATTATTGTTTTTTTTTCAATCGACATTAAGATTAAGATTAAAATTAGGATTGAGAGTAGCATTAAGATTAAGATTAGGATTACGATTAAGATTAATATTAATTTTAAGATTAAGATAAAGACTCAGACAAAGATTAAGATTAAGATTCAGACAAAGATTAGGATTATGATTAAGATTAAGATTAAGATTAAGATAAGTAATAGGATTAAGAATAAGGTTAAGATTAAGATCGAGAGTAATATTTCAATTGATATTAAGATTAATGTTGAGATAAAGATTTAGATTAAGATTGATATTGATATTGAGATAATTGTTCATTGTTATACCGAAAAATACACATATTTAACGGTGTGCTATACCAGGAATAGGAAGAAGAATCTTAACCTTAGTCGCGCGTGGGATTCACACACAAATTTTTTTTTTTTATATGGCTGATACACACACATATTAGCTGCGGTCATAAATAGTAAACTTACTCAGACTTTTCTGAAATACACTACACGCATTACTTTTTTTAAGAAATTAAAATAAGTTAAATAGTTTGGCCAACTACCACTCACAATGCAGAATTTTTAGCTTGGCCCAAAGAAGAAATTTACTTGAAAGAACGAAGAAACGAAACCAGTTTAAGAGTAGTTTTTAACACCGAGAGAGGGCAATGAAAAGGCAACATTTGTTGTAGAAAAGAAAACGTCATAAGTGTTTCTTTGCATTGAAGGTCGGAAAGCATTAATTTTGTTCGGTGGTATAAATTTATAGCTCACCATATATTTGCACAGAAAAAGCGGTTGTTCGACCCATTGTACATTGCCATTTTATGCCAAACGTTATGGTTACGGTTGAATTGAAAACTCTGTTGTCTGCTTGGACTACCGATTAATTAAAGTTGATGAGCCACGCGCTGTGCTTGGACAATTAAATTCGTGACTGTCATACAACTGTGTACACATTCATATGTACATACGAAAATACAAATAAACTTTGTCGCTTTCCTCATTATTATTTTGATTGCATATGCTGGAATGTATGCATATGCATGTATGTATGTATGTATGCGTCCACAACTCCTTTGGGTATACCCGTCGACAATCGATTGTTGCTAACTTGCATTCAACATGAATATGTGTCCAATTGTTTCATAAAATGTGTAAACTCTTCAATTCATTTCAATTAAATTCAATTCAAACAGCAACAAAAAATGAAGCGAAATCTTACGACTACTTGCAGGAAATGACGCAAAAGTGCAAAGCTGTTAAATGCTTATAATTATTGTTTCATTCGCTAGGAATTGCTCGGTTGTTGACTTGTTGCATGCGCAAAGTTGGTGGGCAATTGAGTTGAGAGTGCATGAAATGTCGCCGGTACAATTAAAATTTCGCGCAGAAAAAAATCCTTAAAGCTGATGTGGTTTGAAATGACAGATAAGCGCATTTCCTGACTGAAGTGCACGATAGCGTGGGCTTTAATTATTTTCCAGATAAATTAAGGCTTTTTTTTTTTTTTTGGTTGTTATATGCACGAATTGCAATGAATCTGCAATCAATTTTCATTAAAACTTTGTTTTATGACATGCAACGAATGAATAGAGAAATATTATATTTCACGCGATTTTTTTTTTCGAATGCGTAAAGATGGTCTTAAAATATGCTCATTGATGACATACACAGATAAAAATATATGTATGTACATTCGTATGTATGCTTGCGCTTGAAAGTTGGTTTGTATTCAGTATATTAAATTTTAAAATTTTGAATTTTAAATTCAATTGGTTAGTAACGGCAAAATTCAATCATCGCAGGTAAAAATTAATCGGTTTCCCCAAAGCCACTCGCTCTCGTGCATGGTAATTTATGCTTTTATTTTTTTTGTGGCTTTAAGTAATTTTTTGCAAACCCGATTTGGCAATGAATTTATGACACCGCTTTTATAATGCGATCGAGCTGATTTTAATGGCAAATTTAAAAGCGTTTGTAGTGATTTATGCACATACTTAAAATGCGATAAATTGTTTGTAGAAAGAGCTCACATTTGTATGGCACTTTATGTGTACGACTACATTTTTCTTCAATTTCAATCGAAACTATAAGGACTATAAGGAAATAAAGAAGGGCTTTTTGTGACACTGAAGATTCCATTACGAGATCCACTTCGCCAAATCAGCTTTTTTGAACATCCGAAGCTTATTAATATACAAGTAGAGAAATATGTATGTAATTGAAAACTTATGTTTTTGGAGATTACATCAAGTATGAAAAAACTGAAATATTTCACACCAAAAAAATATTGAGGTGTAAATTTTGCATGGAATGACCCATGTATGTACATCATTTTGCTCACGCTGCTCCAACAGTGACATTTCTAGCGATCCTCTGGCAGCAAATTTTTTGTAATTAATTTTTTATTTAAATTTCTTTTCAGTTAAAGATTTTATTGTTATTAAGGGAATGAATACATTTTTTAATTTCATTTAATTTTTAAAAACTACAAAAATACACAAAATATATTTTTTTCTAAAGAAATTTTTTGAATTTTTTAATTAAATTTTCTTTAATTTTTTGATTTTGTTGCTTAAAATAGTCTTTTAAACTGATTTTAATTTTTTTAATTCAATTTAATTTTCAGATTTCGTTGTTATAAAAAGAAAAATTATTTTTTATTTCATTTAAATTTAGGAAATTATTTTTTTCATTTGCTTAATTAAGTTTTCTTATTTCGTTTTCTTTAAATTCTTTGATTTCATTGTCTTAAGCAACAAGGTCGTTTTTTATTATATTTAGTTTTTATAAAAGTTATTTATTTATTTATATATAATTTTTTTTGTTTTTAATAAAATTCTATTTAAATTTTTAGTTTTTATAGTTAAAAAGATATTTTATTTTTTATTCAATTTAATTTTTAGAAAATGTATTACTCAAAGACAAACAGTATAACGCTAAGACCACTTCCTTAGCAAATCTTTCAATGAGTCTTTCGAGAGACAGAAAAGAGCTTTCAAAATAGTTGACTTTTGTCTTTGGAAAGAGTTTTGTCAGTTGAAAGACAGTTGCTAGAATTGACCAGTTAACGTCAAGAACACAGCACCAGATAGTTTTAAGGTGGTTGCAGCCCTAAATAATATTAGCGCCGTCTTCAAGGCCAGCCTCGTATGGGTCCCGGGACATAAGAGATATTGCAGGAAATTGCATTATGCAAGTGACCAATAGGTCAGGGTTAGATGAGGGCACTTGTAGAACAACTGGCTACTATGACCGCAAATTGATTGCAAAAAAACAGAAGAGCAGCTTAGCCTCCCAAGAGAGCACATTACCAAAGTCATGGCCTGTGTAATCGCTCATTGGCTATTTTGTAAGCACACTTCGAGAATAGCGTATTCTCCCACGCATTTTGAAAAAATTACAGAGGTGAGGAAGCAAAAGAAACATTGGAGCACTTCTTCTCCAGTTGCACAGCTTTAGCTAAGAGCAGAGCAGGCTTTTTGAGAAAACACTTATTTAGCTCTCTTACGTAACTATCCGGTGTAAGAATAAAAGCAATCGTATGATCCATAAAAGCCTCAAAATGGTTCCATGAAATATAGGCAATGGACCTGCAGGGTCTAAATGGGTTAGTCTTTTGGACTGACTACCACAAACGCTCCATAGCCCGGAACTCTTTTGGGTGTTGCACTCACCAACTCAAATAAAAAAAAAAATTGTCTTCAGGCACCTGCTATATGGCAAGATATAAAAATATGCTCACCGTCAAGTCAAAATATTTACATATACTGTTTTCGTTTACAGTTTCCAGTATAGTCAATCTGCCAACTTCTCCACATAATATTTAATTTATCTTGTCTGTTGTTGTTGTGATCATAAAGAAAGTATGTTTGTAGTATTTTTGATTACTTGCACTGCATCTTGACCACAATGAGCTAAATAAAAAAAAAAAAATCCCGCTGTGTCATAAGCTTAATAAAGGCAGCAATGACAGTAGCTCCAACAAAAATGGCAACATCTACTTACATACAAACATACATTAAACGAGTAATGGGGTATGAAAGAGCTACATAAGGAAATGCAGTTTAACGATATGTCGTGTGAAGATTGAAAAACAAAAGCCACAGAAAAAAGAAAGAGTATGCGGCAGAAAGCATCACCTAAAATATTTGTATGCAGCTATGTATGCACATATGTATGTATGTATGTATGTATATGGTTGAATATTATATCTTTATACGATATCACAATATTATTCACCTACTTTTCAGTTATTTGCTACCAGAATTTACTGAAAAATCTAAAATATTTACCAACGAGTGAGCGGTAAATTGAAAGCTCTGTTCTGCTTTGTTGGCGCCGTACGATATCCAGCATCCAATAACATCCAGCTACTGCAGTGAATTTCACAAATTTCAAACTCTGAACTGCACTTTTGTGAGTACGATGCAGCGACGGGCCATTCTACATAGCTGCTCCACTCCACACAGCATCGGTTCATCTCAGCACAGCCAGTGTTTGCTGCTGCTTTACTGCTTTCCATTGTTATGCATTGTGATTGTTTATTATTGTATTATACTTTAAGGTAGATAGAGAGATACCTATGGTTCTTGCCCCGCTACTTTCTTCGTACCTGTTCTTAAGCTTTTTTTTGTGCTATAAATTTTATAGCCTCAAAATACAATACATACTTATTCGTTTTTGTTGTTGCTTATTACTTTCTTGTTTTCTTAAGCTTTTAGCCACAGCTTGAAATATGATGCTTTCACTGAGCGATTTTTACGCCATTTAACGGTTCGTTAAAATATCGTTTTACCAACTTTAACTTTATTAAAAAGCAACTAAACATATTGGAGTTACGCAAAGAGATATATATATGTATGTATGTATGTACATTGGGGTGGACCAAACACAAGTAAAGTCGGAATTTTAATACTTTCATCCTCTAGGGTTGTTCTACAACGAAACAAATATACGCCGGTTTTTTTTTTTTGATCAAAAAATATTTAGAGGTCATTCAAAGCGCTCTAAGTTTACATAGGAAAAAAGAACAGTTTTGGTAGAAAGCTATAGAATTCCTGAAAATAAATATTTTTCGATCGGAAAACATAGTTTCTCTTCAAGAGGCTTCCGCTAACAATACTTAATTGTTTTTATTGGTCCCCCGTTGCATTTTTTGAAGCTTTTGGGGGACCCATAAAATATTTTTACTGTTAAGAATGGTTAAATAACTAATTAGGTGTTATTAATGAAAGTCTTCTTAAGAGAAACAGAATTTTCCGATCGAAAAATATTGAGGTTGTTCACGCTCGCCTGCTTATCAGGTTATTATTGTAAACTTAATAAAAATATAACCACAAAACTTCATAAGCTGATAACCATACGACTATTATTTTATATATATAGATGTAAAAGCAAAATTTGTATTTCCTTGAGCGACCTCGAAATATGTTTTGATTTCAAAATAAAAAAAGAGGGATCATAAGTAAGAAAAATATAAAAATGCGACCGGCCCCTGGGTTCGGCCAAAAAATTGTTTTTCGAATTTGTTTGCTTGCTTGTGCTTCGGTCTAATGTAAATACAAACAAAAAATAATAAGGGGAACAACTACTCAACTTTTGTGTGCTCTTATCGAGAACTTTCACAGTTCCTATTTTTGACCGACTTCAAAAACGGAGAAGGTTATCAATTCGTTGGAATATTTGTTTTTATGTATGTCACCGCATAACTTTGGACCTCCTTAACCGATTTCGATAGTTATTTTTTCATCGCAAAGGGTAGTCCTATACTAATTTCGTTTACTTCCGATAGTTGGATCATGAAGAAATTAACGGTACACCTAAATATTTATATGTGAATTGAAGTCGGCTGTGTCTTTTGCTGCCTTCTTGAAAAAAAGTTCTTCCGCTTGATTTACTAAGAGTATATTCTGTACAGGTCAGATATCAGAAAGTACGTATCTATTTTCTTTTAGTTAATGTGAGACAATTTTTCACAACTATGGCTGAAGGTTATGACGTTCTTTCGATCGGAGCCGATGGACACAAAACGAGCTTTCAGACAAGATGTCTAGGAGTTTTGGATAACGATATATCTCCATACCTGAATGTACTCAACGCGATACCCTCTGGCGGTGATAAAGCATAAGAAAGGCCTCCTCTGCGGTACCTGTGGGAGAGGAATGTGGCTTAGCTGAGTGTTTCAGTTAGAAAACCTTTAAGTATTTAGAAGAAGAAAAAACTTGTATGCGAACTAAGCGATTAAAGTTCCAAGGCAACAGAAGAAGAGCAAGAGTATTAAATTGCGATAATACTCGTATCTATGAATATCAATGGAATAACGTGCATACATAGAAGCATTCACATAAATAAATATGTATGTATGTATGTATGTATTTTCATAACATTAAAATAAATATTATCGTGTTCACATGTTCGTAGTGTTGAAATGAACATTATTACTGAATCATAAAATCAAAATAGCCGCCTCTTATGTTGCCTCTTTCCACGAAAACTCTGTTGTCATTTCACTTTTAATAGCATAAAAGGGAAAGTCTTCACGATTGAGTCACATGCATACATTCATACATACGTATATATGAAGGCGGTATTACCTACATATAGGAGAAAGGAAGCAAGTTTTTGATTTAGATAATCATAATACTTTACCTAATTACTACTTCGAGGGAAGCTTAATGAAAAAACTCCAAACGAGTTCTCAAAGCCAGTCTCTAACATATCAAAATACATATTAGCATAGAGATCTTTAACTCCCATGGACAATGTGAACTACCTCCAGCTCAGAGAAGGCCACTGAGGAAACAAAACGTCAGTGGCTTTATTATCAATATCGATGAAAATTCGAGGTGCAGTGACCCAACATTTGTAATTTTGAGTAGAGAGAAGCTACTTGACCTCATCCCAGCTTCATTGGAACTTCAGTCCTGAGCAGAGTGAGCAAAGCATGGCATGCCATTGGAGAACTCCGGGGTCGAGTACCAGGGAATGTGTTTAATTTTCATTCAATTTGGGATTTTATTGTTAAAAGAATTTTTTTTTAAGTTCAGCATTCTGGATATTTTGTTTGGCTCGAAAATATTTTTTGGCCTACTTATAGAGTATTTGGTTTTTTATTTTAGACAAAAATCGATATCTGGGGATTTTTTTAAATGCCCATAACTTTGTCAAAAAATAGTTGATTTCAACCACTTTTTCCCTCAACGGTAAGTAATTGTTACCACTTCAAGTTAGAATGGTAAAATTATCTGTTTTGATTTATATAAATTTTCTTTTTTTCAAAATTAAACTTTGCAAAAACAATATTTTTTTTCTTTCATATTTTAGTTCAAAGTGCCTTTTTTGTTGTGAAAATGTATGCAAGAAAAATATATAGTTTTCGCAAAATTTATAAATTCGTACAATTTTTTAATAAGAATAAATAAAAAATTTATAAAAATAAAAATCGATAATTTTACCATTCTATCTTGAAGTGGCAATAATTACTAACATTTGTGTGAAAAATTATTTTAAATCCAGAATTTTTAACAAAGTTATGGGCATTCGAAAAAAAATCCCTAGATATAGATTTTCATTTAAAAAAATAAAATAGCTCATAAATCGGCCAAACAACTTTTTCGAGCCCAAAAAAATAATGGGCGTACCTGGCCTGTCATTATCTTCGAAAAACTAAGAACGCCGTTTTACTACTTTTGATCCCTAGGTTCGCGGTTATATTGATTATTTTTTGGGTGAAAAATTGACTGGCGTACGTTGTAATCAAACAAGTACCTCGAATGTACATACATACATATGTACACTCGGATATTTTTCCTATAGGGTACGTCTCAAACTTATTGGCTTCACACATGCGATTACATATTTATCATACACAAGTCATATGTACTCATCTATCTATTACTGACCCACCGAAGAAGCGCGAACACTAAATTTGGATTACTCATTATTATTGTCATAAATTATTCATGCGCTAAAGAAGTAATAAAAATAAGAACAAATAAACAAGGGGGACATCGAAATGCATGTGTGAATAAATATAGCTAAGTTCAATGCTGAATGTCGCTGCTACTATACTACATAGTTGCATACATATATTTGTGTTGATACGATGCCAAGGCGGCTTATGTTCGAGTGCCTATGAAGTTTTATGCGAATGAGAATTTGCGAGCTTGCAAAAGTCGCTTTTGTTGACAACAAAGTGTTTTTAATGGTAAACAGTAAAAATAAATAAATAAATGAATAACATTTGAAATTAAAAATTGAATACATGGAAGGGCTGAAAACATCAAATATGTCATTTAAGCTAGGCGTGCGTGCGCTTTGCTTTGTATGCTGCGGGTTTTAGTAGAAATAAAAACAAATGAAATTAAAAGTGAAGAAGAACATGCAGCCAGTAAATATATTTGAAGTAAAAAAAAACGAATTTAACCTTCCGCCAGTGAGTAAGTCGGAACATTTTTTACTATACTTATGTATGTATGTATGTATGTATATATATTTCAAATGCCATGTGGGC
>NW_023458565.1:5799255-5815517 GCF_013731165.1 Rhagoletis pomonella | reverse complement strand
TTTCTCGTTGTTCGCTTTGTGTTGCCGCAGTATTCGCCACAATATTTTTGTCGGAATTTTCACCTCAGCATTAGCGTGACGTGTTCATATGTATTTATAAATGCATAAGCAACTGTTGCACTCGTGGTGTAAGAGCAGCGTTAGAACTTCACTACGAACGTAGTAGATTTGCTACGATTTTTGATGAAAATTAGAAATTTACTATGCTACTCCACTTTACCCACGATCTACTTCGGTTTTCTTTCCCAAATAATAAAGAGCACTTATTGCAGTGTCTGAACTAAAAAAATTGCCGTTTTTTTAAGTACCTTTTAAAATTGATGTGGCCTTCAAATAAATTTTTCGCTAAAAAATACTATACTTTTTTTTGATAGAAGAGGTTAAAGAGTGATTGGCTTCCAATTACACTCCAGGTATGCAATTTTTTAAATTTTTAAATTAAAAAAAAGATTTACAAGGTCATGAAATAGTATTCAAATGTTAATTTTTTTGAGTTATGGGTTTTTGATTTTTATTGGTGCTTCATTTGTTCAAGGACTTCCTGAAATTATCCGACGAATAATTTTTTTACCCCCTTCAGAAGTCCTATTTAAAAAAAAAATGAACTAACATTCACCAAAAAAAAAAAAAAAAACAAGAGCTTAGAAATTGACATAAGAAATATGGAACATTTTTACGTTGCTGCTCCTTTATAGTTGCTAAATAGTATAGTTGCAGGACACTATTAAAGGCAATCGTTGTGCATTAAGCTCGGAACACTTTGACGACTGCAACTTCACGACGTAACGACAGCGACATCATTTTGTCGACAAATGTCGCCTTGAAGCCAGCTTCTTAAACATTTTGAAGACCTCAGCGACATAGCAAACAGCTGATTTTAAAGTTTGACATTTTGGTATATTTATTTCACAAATTGTGTATTTTTATTTAAGTAAATAAGAAAAACATGAACAATCAAGAATATGTGATTAATTTTGCGACAATTTAATGTTGCAGCACTACATCTACTCATTGTCGCCGGCAAAATTAGAAATAGATTTAATTTGGCGACATCGACAATTGCAGTCCTGCAGCCAAGATCTCGTGCTGTCGTCAAAATAATTGTGTCCGTAAGAACGTGTGTATTTAAAATTTGACAGATGCTGCTTGTCGCTTGCTGTCGTCAAAGTGTTCCGAGCTTTATTTAATTTTTTTAATATGACGCGCAAATATACATAAAAAATATCTACTACGGAATTTTATTTTCTGCTACGCTTTTTCACTTCAGTTTACTCCGATTTAGGCTTGCCGTAGTTCCAACCCTGTATAAGAGGCAAGGCGCCACAACACACGAAGCCACAATGCGGCAGGCAGCTCTTGACCAGCTTCGGGTCAGCCCAGAAGCTACTGCAAAAATACAGTTTGTGGCAGCAGCCGCAACCGCAAAGGCTGCGATCAAAGCGAAAATATTTAGCAAAAACTAAAAAAAAACAACAACAAGCAACAAGAGGTATCATTGAACTCGTTTTTATTTTACAAATTTTTTCTATTCGCAATTTTCTTTGCTTTTTTCCTTTCCCCCATTCATTTCATGCTTTTCCGCCTGTGGCCACTCGTACATACTTAGTACAGCTATGGTTGACCGAGTGCTGTTACTTTTGCGTTATAATTTTGTATTTTTATTTTTTTTTTGCAAATTGTTGTTTCTTTTATTCTCTTTGTTGTCGCGCATGCCTACTCTGGGGTGCGGTTTGACTTTGGCGCACGTACGCCTCGCGGCAGCATAAAAATTCAACGTTGTTCGGCAGTATGCGGCCCTACAGTCGGCTGGGCCCCCTTCTCCAACCGCGCACAACGTTGCACACGATTTGCCATTCACTATTGTTGGTGCTAAGTAAAAAAAAAAAAAGTTGGTGTTTCATTTTTGTCTTTTCTTTTTCTTCGCTATTAGCTGCTGAGTTGCAGTTGCAGCTGCTGCAGGACGACGCCCCCGTAAATTACTCACCCGCACGAGCTAGATTTTTGATTTCTGGGTGTTTTTTTTCTATACTATACTCTTTCGATTTAATTTCGCGCTTTTGTTTTTTTGCTGTTTGCTTTACGTTTCTACTGTGCTCCTTTTATAACTATTTACAAATATTTTCGTTACCAGTTTTATTTCTAGTTAGTTTGTTGTGTTTTGTAGCACTTATTTATTTATATTTTGTCGCATTTGCAGCATGAAATTTTCGACTACACACAGCAATAATCCAACAGCTGCAACAAGGCGTTTTCCTCATTTTAAAAGCCGCCGAGTCTTAATAAAAATCGTGATTCATACATATGTATTTACCTACATACATACATATGTGCATATATTATAGGTAAGTACTTAGCAAGTAAATTAAAAATTGAGACATTCGACTATGCGACAAAATTATCAATTTCTAACAAAGCGCAACAGCATTTTTGGGAGCGGAATAATTTTAACTCCGATTGAAAGACCAAGACCTATACAGTTAAACCTGCAAACATTTTTGCATTATCAGGAACAAATTTTTATGGGCATATTAGATAAGTTTGCAATTTTTTGCCTGAGTGTTTTTAGAATCAGTAGAAAAAATGGTAAAAATTCATATCGGATCCAAGTATATAGTCAAGCGAAATAATATTGTATAACATTTTAACCTATTGCTCTCCCACGAAAATGCGATTTCGACCCCTTTTAAGAAAAAGTCTCAACAAAATGGCTTTATTCGTCGAAAAATTTCACTAAACAGTATTCTCAGCCAAAATCATTACACGAAGATGTTGATCATTTTATCGATTTTGTTATCGATATTTTGTTATAGATATTTTTATCGATTTTCTTATCGGTTTTTGTTATTGATAATTTTTTCGATTTCGTTATCGATATTCTTATCGATTTTTTTATCGATATTTTTATCGATTTTCTAATCGATTTTGCTACTAATATTATTATCGATTTTGGTAGCGAAATATTTGTCGAATTTGTTATCGGTTTTGTTATCGATGTTTTACCAATTTTGTTATCGATTATCTTTCGATTTTCTTATAGATTTTTGTATCGATTATTTATCGATTTTGTTATCGCTTAATTATCGATTTTGTTATAGATTATTTACCGATTTTGATATCGATTATTTATCGATTTTGTGCAGATGTATGTATGTATGCACATTAAACTGCATCAATCCCCATACAAAAAAAATCGGTACTGTGTTTCCATTGGAATTTTAAAATCCATTAGATTTTAACCACGAAAAATGGAGTTTTTTATGAATAAAAATAGTTTCTTAAAGATTTTTTTTTTGTAAATCCTATCAAATGACAAAACGTTTTAAGCTTAAAAAATTTGCTTACAAATACTTTTAAAAAATTTAAACAAATTTTGAACGGAATTGTAATAATGAGACTTTTGATGCTGTCTTTTAAATTTTTCAAAGATTGGTATAAGAAAAACTTGAAAAACTGAACTTAAGCTCCATTTTTGGGGTATTTTCAAATCGGTCCAGCCCAAGTAAATCTTAATATTTTTCCGAAATATTTTGCTGGACGTCTTAAAATTTAACAATCTTGGTAGTCCCGGCGGAAAAGCCGTAACTTTTTTTTGATGATGCAGTCTAATCTATGAAACAAAATATATAAGTAAGGTAAGTGTCATTGATAAGTTAATACATATCTACATAAAATGTATTATTTAAAAGACAAAGACTTTCGCGCGGTTAATTAAAAAATCTGCGGAAACACAAAACTTTAACTTTTGTAGCATTTGTGGCAATTGCTGTGCTTACGAAGAGCGGCGAAATAGAGAACTAAAAAGAAAACTGCAACTGAGATACCGCCATTAAGGCAAGTTTTTTTGTTTTACTTTTGCTTTCTGCTTCCTCATTACATCTCAAGTTTACCTCAAGCTTTTCAACTTTTTCTCGCACACCTACATAGCTTTCGGTATGTACTTTTAATTGTGTGAGCGGCATTCAAGAGGAGATGACAATTAGGTTTTCTGCCTCAACGCCTTAAAGTATGCATTGTGCACGTGCATAAACGCTTGCGGCTAGTTTAACTTGGAAAGTCTTACTGCCAGCAGTCTATATACGTATGTACGTACAGCAGCTAATGATGCGGCGTAATTACAACAACAACCAGTGCAAGAACAACAGCAAAATCGCCCTGCTATGGTGGCTTTGTTTTAGTTCTTAATTTTTTTTTTGTTGCGCCGCCCTGGTATTCTTTAGCAGCTGCGCTTCTTAAGGATTAAAAACTTAGAAGTTACTTAGACTTTTAAAATTTCGAAGTGTATGAAACTAACTTTCGATGCAAGGAAAGGGAAATAAGTATGGCCGGGAAGTGCAGCTGTTCTCAGGTAGCATTCGAATAAGTAAGCTACTATTTTTCGTCAGTGTTTTATTTAAAAGTTATACAGGTATTAAGTAAGGCGTCGGCAGTAATCCTATGAAGTAGTAGTGAAAACTGGAAATAAAAGCCACTTGCGGTTAGAGACTTACTTTCTTGCAAATTCGTGCAAAATTTCTCAAAAAGCTCATTTGTTTACATACAGATATACGTACATACAAATGTATATGGGGGTGAGACGAAGTTATTTCAAAATTAAATAATGAAATTTAGTCATGGAATTTTTGGACCAGTATGAACGGTTATGTATACTATTTCTAGAATGAATGAAAAATAAGGAATATTATAATTATTCCTCGTCTCTGCAACTGCGACAAAAATCTGGGTATCCTAACTTTTTTCCGTGCGTGCCCATCAGACAGTGTCTGGTGATTACCCGGACTACTAATCTGAGAAAGGAGCGGTCCAGCCGCGTACGTCTCACGCCTTACATATACCTTTGGACAAATTTGCCTAGTAGTATGCAGGTGGTTTCCGCGGCCCACCTGATACTTACCTTCTCGATGAGTTCAGCCTTTAGTCTGTGTTTGCAGGAGGTTAGAGATATGTCTGCATTTAGAGCGGGAGTTCGTCAGAGTAAATACCGCTACCCGCTCTTATGTTAAGCTTGGAACCATATGCATATATAAACGTAGACCCCGGATTTAAGTCTTTTGCCCCTACCCATTCGTTCTTTGTTGGGATTCTTATGGGGAATCTGTTGTTTATCGTATAGGTTTACATATCAAATAAAATCAAAGCTCGATCAGGCATGTGCAAGGAAAATACCAACAAACTCCCAGCGGTCTGCACAGGGCACAGGCCCCGTGTGGATGCCGGATGAAGCTGCATATCTTTCAACAGCTTTTACCGTAGCTGATTGGACCCTGGCTCGCAGGAAATGGAGCGGGTAGAACTGATGTAAAGTGAAGCATGTTCAGCTCGTAACAGAGCTAGAGTTAACCGCATCCTGGCGCGTTCCTAGTGCAGATCACTACTAAGCTTGGGTCTGCGTCTATCGCCTCGTTGCGGGATATCGTGGATTAGAGTATCAGCAATCAAATAAAATTGCAAAACAGTGCATCGTCAGTAGCACGGAATAGTTTTTTTGACAGTTGTGAGATGATCGTTGAGCGACCAAGTTAACCTAACCTGACCTAAGCATCTACAACTTTATCAAAAAATAGCAAAATGTCAACTCATTTAACAAACTTCGGTGTCATACTTTTCTATGCACTAAAGCAAATTCCAAATTACATATGTATATGTAGTATGATTGATAAGCATCATTAAAATTAAAGCAAACTTGCATACAAATTCAGTTGAGCTCAGTTGCTACACAACAACAAAACTCTTTACAAAGTACTCGCAATAGAATTGCACATTGCACAGTGGGTCGAGTGGTCGTTTTATCTGTGCGAAAGTGAAAAATTCAAAATGTTTTTGATGTGATACTTTTTTGCGTTCAGTTGGGAGTAAAAGAGAACATCGATGTAACGAAAGTGCGATACAATTTTGTGGCTCTAAGGGAGAGGATGCCAGTAGTGGCTGGACAGGATTAAGATTAAAATTGGGAGTAAGGTTAAAATCAAGCTTAAGATTAAGAGACTAATATTTACATTAAGTCTAACACTTCGATTGAGGTTCAGTCTAAGATTGATTGAATTAAAATTAAGGTAAGGATTAAGATTAAGGTTTAGATTAAGATTAATATTCGGATTGAGATTAAGATTAAGATTAAGATCAAGATTAATATTAATATTAAGGCTAAAGTTAACATTTAGATTAAGATCAAGGCGAAGATTAAGATTAAGATTATTTTTTTTCCATGTTATTACAATTTTCACGTTATTTTCGAGCTTCAGACCGGTTATTAAATAAAAAATAAATTGGAGTAGTTTTATTTATTACATTTATTGTTATCGACATTTCGCCTTTAATCCGAAGGCATCTTCAGGAATTATTATTTTTTTCAATCGACATTAAGATTAAGATTAAAATTAGGATTGAGATTAGGATTAAGATTAAGGTTACAGTTAAGATTAAGATTAATTTTAAGATAAAGATTCAGATAGAGATTAAGATTAAGATTTAGACAACGATTAAGATTAGGATTAAGATTACGAATAAGGTTACGATTGTATTTCGCCTTCAATCTGAAGACATCTTCAGGAATTATTGGTTTTTTCAATCGAAAATAAGATTCAGATTCTTAAATTAAAATTTTGAAGAGATTAAGGTTACGGTTAAGATTAAGATTAATTTAAAGATTAAGATTAAGATTCTGACAAAGCTTAGGATTATGATTAAGATTAAGATATTATAATTATAATTATTATTAATATAAAGATTAGGATAAAGAATAAGATATTTTTTTTTTGATATTTTTGCTAATTCGTCACACACTGGATGATACACACACATATTAGCTGCGGTCATAAATAGTAACACTTACTCAGATTTTGCTGAAGTGCACTACACGCAATACTTTTTTTTTAGAAAACAAATTAACTTATATAGTTTGGCCAACTGCCGCTCACAATTAAGATTTTTTAGCTTGACCCAAAGAAGAAATTTATTTGAAAGAGCGAAGAAATGAAACCAGTTTAAGAGTACTCTTTTTAACACCGGGAGAGGGCAATGAAAAGGCAACATTTGTTGTAGAAAAGAAAACGCCATAAGTGTTTCTTTGCATTGAAGGCCGTGAAAGCATTAATTTTGTTCGGTGGTGAATATGGCAATTTACTAGAGCTATATTTCTTTCTGCAATTCTTAGAATTTTTAAACTCCAGTGATATAAATTTATAGCTCTCCATATATTTGCACAGAAAAAGCGGTCATTAGACCCATTGTACATTGCCAATTTATGCTAAAAGTTATGGTTACGGTTGAATTGAAAACTCTGTTGTCTGCTTGGACTACCGATTAATTAAAGTTGATGAGCCACGCGCTGTGCTTGGACAATTAAATTCGTGACTGTCATTCAACTGTGTACACATTCATATGTACATTGGAAAATACAAATAAACTTTGTCGCTTTCCTCATTATTATTTTGATTGCATATGCAGGAATGTATGCATATGCATGTATGTATGTATGTATGCGTCTACAACTCCTTTGGGTATACCCGTCGGCAATCGATTGTTGCTAAGTTGCATTCAACATGAATATGTGTCCAGTTGTTTCATAAAATGTGTAAACTCTTCAATTCATTTCAATTGAATTCAATTTAAACAGCAACAAAAAATGAAGTGAAATCTTACGACTACTTGCAGGAAATGACGCAAAAGTCCAAAGCTGTTAAATGCTTATAATTATTGTTTCATTCGCTAGGAATTGCTCGGTTGTTGACTTGTTGCATGCGCAAAGTTGGTGGACAAAATTGAGTTGAGAGTGCATGAAATGTCGCCGGTACAATTAAAATTTCGCGCAGAAAAAAATCCTTAAAGCTGATGTGGGTTGAAATGACAGATAAGCGCATTTCCTGACTGAAGTGCACGATAGCGTGGGCTTTAATTATTTTCCAGATAAATTAAGGCATTTTTTTTTTGTTGGTGCAATGAATCTGCAATCAATTTTCATTAAAACTTTGTTTTATGACAGGCAGCGAATGAATAGAGAAATATTATATTTCACGCGATTTTTTTTCGAATGCGTAAAAATGGTATTAAAATATGCTCGTTGATGACATACACAGAAACAAATATATGTATGTACATTCGTATGTTTGCTTGCGCTTGAATGTTTGTTTGTATTCAGCATATTAAATATTAAAATTTTGAATTTTAAATTCAATTGGTTGGTAACGGCAGAATTCAATCATCGCAGGTAAAAATTAATCGGTTTCCCCAAAGCCACTCACACTCGTGCATGGTAATTTATGCTTGTTTTTTTTGTGGCTTTAAGTAATTTTTTGCAAACCCGTTTTGGCAATGAATTTATGACACCGCTTTTATAATGCGATCGAGCTGATTTTGATGGCAAATTTAAAAGCGTTTGTAGTGATTTATGCACATACTTAAAATGCGATAAATTGTTTGGAGAAGGAGCTCACATTTGTATGGCACTTTATGTGTACGACTACTTTTTTCTTCAATTTCAATCGAAACTCCATTATAAGGCAAGCAAAAAAGGACAATTAGGGACACAGCAAATTTTTTGCAATTAATTTTTTATTTAAATTTCTTTTCAGTTAAAGATTTTATTGTTATAAAAGGGAATGAATATATTTTTTTAATTTCATTTAATTTTTAAAAACTACAAAAATACTCAAAATATATTTTTTTCTAATGAAATTTTTTTAATTAAATTTTCTTTAATTTTTTGATTTTGTTGCTTAAAAAAAGCCTTTTTAAACTGATTTTAATTTTTAGAAACTTATTTAATTTTTATAATTCAATTTAATTTTCAGATTTCATTGTTATAAAAAGAAAAAAAAAATTTTTATTTCATTTAGTTTTTAGGAAGTTATTTTTTCATTAGCTTAACTTAGTTTTTTTATTTAGTTTTCTTTAAATTCTTTGGTTTCATTGTTGTAAGCAACAAAGTCTTTTTTTATTACATGTAGTTTTTATAAAAGTTATTTATTTATTTATTTACCATTTTATTCTAATTTTTAATAAAATTTTCTTTTAATTTTTAGTTTTTATAGTTAAAAAAATATTATTTTTTATTGAATTTAATTTTTAGGAAATTTATTGCTCAAAAACAAACAGTATAACGCTAAGACCACCTCCTTAACAGATCTTCCAATTAGTCTTTCGAGAGACAGAAAAGAGCTTTCAAAATAGTTGACTTTTGTTTTTCGAAAGAGTTTTGTGAGTTGAAAGACAGTTGCTAGAATTGTACAGTTAGAGTCAAGAACACAGCAGCAGATAGTTTTAAGGCTGGTTGCAGCCCCAAATGATGTTAGCGCTGTCTTCAAGGTCAGCCTCGTATGGGTCCTGGAACATAAAGATATTGCAGGAAATTGCAGGGCCGATAAGCTAGCCACGAAAGGTATAAACCCTTCACTGTGTGATAACAGAGGCAGAAATTGAGATGGCAACCTGCAAATAAGTGATTAGAAATTGCATTGTGCAAGTTACCAATAGGTCGGGGTTAGATGAAGGCACTTGTAGACCGCAAATTGATTGAAAAAAAACACAGAAGAGCTGCTCAGCCTCCAAAGAGAGGACAATTAGAAAGTCATGGCCTGTGTAATCGCTCATTGCCTGTTTTGTAAGCACACTTCCGTAATAGGAGTATTATCCCATGAATTTTGAAGAAGCGAAAGAAACAGTCGAACACTTCTACTGCAGTTGCCCAAATTTATCTAAAAGCAGGGCAGGCTTTTTAGGGGAAAACACTTCTTTAGCTCTCTCGCGGAACTATCCGGTGTAAGAATACAAGTAATCCTACTATCCATAAAAGCTCCAAAATGGTTCCATGAAATATAGGAAATGGACTTGCAGGGTATAAATGGGTTAGTCCTTTAGACTGGCTACCACATTAACCTAACCTAAGGGTGGTTGCCAGGGCATGACAAGACTGTACAGGTAGATAGCCCAGCAAAACGCTCCATATCCCGAAACTCTTTTGGGTGTTGCACTCACCAACTCAAATAAAAAAAATTGTCTTCAGGCACCTGCTATATGGCAAGATATAAGAATATGCTCACCGACAGGTCAAAATATTTACATATACTGTTTTCGTTTACGGTTTCCAGTATAGTCAATCTGCCAACTTCTCCACATAATAATTTATCTTGTCTGCTGTTGTGATCATAAAGAAAGTATGATTGTAGTATTTTTGATTACTTGCACTGCATCTTGGCCACAATGAGCTAAATAAAAAAAAAAAGATGCCGCTGTGTCATAAGCTTAATAAAGGCAGCAATGACAGTAGCTCCAACCAAAATGGCAACATCTACTTACATACATACATTAAACGAGTAATGGGGTATGAAAGAGCTACATAAGGAAATGCAGTTTAACGATATGTCGTGTGAAGATTGAAAAACCAAAGCCAGGGAAAAGTGTAAGAGTATGCGGCAGACAGCAGTAGACCAGTAGCAGTAGCCAAAAATATTTCATACGTATGTATACTTGTATATGCCCAGTAGAACTTGGGAGCATCGTACGATTGCTCGGAGAGTACTCCCTTGGGAGTATACGAATACTCCCCATTGCTCCCTATGCTTCTGTGTATAAGCATGTAATTTTGTATACTCCCTTTAACATTGGATGTCCTAGGAGGGGGAGTAATCCCTTTTACCTCCTAAACAAGCAATCGGGGAGCACACACAGAATTATCATCCCACAAACCTCCTAATGGAGCAATACGGGAGTACTCCCTTAGTTACCTCCCAGAAACCTCCCAAAAAGACAACAAGGGAGTGCACATAGAAAACATCCCACATTCCTCCCTAACGAGTAGTAAGGGAGTACTCCCATAAGAGTCATCCCGGAAGGCTCCTGTACGAGTAATAAAAGAACGTCTCTATACTCCCGAATTCCTCCTCATGGAGTAATGGAAGACTACTCCCACATTGCTCCATAACGAGCATTTTACATAAGCTAAAAAGATTTTGCTTTTTACGCAATTCATTTATTTAATTTTTTAATCATATACATATATACATACTTATGCACATAAATACAAGATTTAAGCTGATTATTGCAAAAACAGAAAAAAACATAAATAATTATTATTACAATATTAACTAAAATTAGAAAACGGATATCGAGCAGTAATGACAAACTCAAACATTATACATACATACATATATACTTTTATACAATCCACAAGATAAGTGTGGCGAGGATGATTTCCTGGAAAAGTTATTTTACTTGTATTCACCCGGGAGTGGCCCAAACTATTCACGCCTTGAAAAATTTCCGGCTGTACCCAGTAAGTTTTCTGGGCGGGGCAAGATTGCAACGCTAGAACGTAGACGCCTTAATTGCTGGCCCCGTAATCTGAAATATATTTTGAGTTAAATAATACAATCATGTATAAGTTTAAACAAATGCTATCATGCATACCAGCGGCTCTAAAGATTTGCTCTCCAATTAATTTCATTGTTTCCAGATTTAAATTTTTCAATAAGAAATACATATGTATATAAGTATGAATGTACACATCAGTTATCTGTTTTGCTTTCTTCATACATTTTCCAAAAACACAAAATTATGTTGAAGAAGGTGCGTATAGCTCTCCTATCAATTAAAAAGAATACTCCTGGATTGCTCGCTTAGGAAACATCGATTTTTGCTCCTAAGCGAGTAATAACGGAGTACAAAACCAACAAATCTCGCTTATACCTCCGAAATCATGTATCCCGGAGGATACTTTTATTGCTCACTTGGGAGATCTCCCATTATACTCCTAAGTGAGTAATACAGGAGTGAAAAACCGACTAATCTCGCTTATTGCTCCCAAATCATGCCTCAGGGAGCATTCTTTAATTGCTAGCTTAGGAGATGTCCCTATTGACTCCTAAACGAGTAATAAGGGAGTAAAAAGTCCACAAATCTCTCTTATTGATCCGAAATCAGGTCAAGGGGAGTACTATTTTATTCCTCACTTAGGGAGATCTCCCTTCAAGTTCTAGTGGGTGGTTGAATATTATATCTTTATACGATATCACAATATTATTCACCTACTTTTCAGTTATTTGCTACCAGAATTTACTGAAAAATCTAAAATGTTTACCAACGAGTGAGCGGTAAATTGAAAGCTCTGTTCTGCTTTGTTGGCGCCGTACGATATCCGACATCCAATAACATCCAGCTACTGCAGTGAATTTCACAAACTTCAAACTCTGAACTGCACTTTTGTGAGTACGATGCAGCGACGGGCCATTCTACATAGCTGCTCCACTCCACACAGCATCGGTTCATCTCAGCACAGCCAGTGTTTGCTGCTGCTTTACTGCTTTCCATTGTTATGCATTCTGATTGTTTATTATTGTATTATACTTTAAGGTAGATAGAGAGATTCCTATGGTTCTTGCACCGCTACTTTCTTCGTACCTGTTCTTAAGCCTTTTTTTTGTGCTATAAATTTTATAGCCTCAAAATACAATACATACTTTATCGTTATTGTTGTTGCTTATTACGTTCTTGTTTTCTTAAGCTTTTAGCCACAGCTTGAAATATGATGCTTTCACTGAGCGATTTACGCCATTTAACGGTTCGTTAAAATATCGTTTTACCAACTTTAACTTTATTAAAAAGCAACTAAACATATTGGAGTTACGCACTTGTATAAGAGTATAAATATCTACACAGATACGTATATATTTATGTATGTATGTACATTGGGGTGGACCAAACACAAGTAAAGTCGGAATCTTGATACTTTCCTCCTCTAGGATTGTTCTACAACGAAACAAATACCGCCTGTTTTTTATTTATTTTGAAATCAAAAATTACTCAGAGGTCGTTCAAAGCGCTCTAGGTTTCCCATGAAATTTACATGGGAAAAAAGAACATTTTTCGTAGAAATGCTATAGAATTCCTGAGAATGATTATCTTTCGATCAGAAAACTTAGTTTTTCTTTAAGAGGCTTCCAATAATAATACTTAATTGTTTTTTATTGGTTTTCGGAACGAAAAATATTGATTTTCAAGAATTCTATACCATTTCTATGAAAAAGAAGGTTATCCCATATAAAATATGTACAAGCAAAATGTTCATTGCTTTGAGCGACCTCGACAAATGTTTTGATTTCAAAATAAAAAAAGAGGGATATAGTTATGCTTTTCGGTATAGAAATATCCTAGAGGCGAGAGCATTCAAATCCTGACTTTACTTTTTTTCTTTGACCACCCTAATGTGCATATGTAGGTACTTTATGCCGTACCAGAAACATTTGTTCGCATTATACCCCTGAGTCAAAAGTACTTAGGCAAGGCATTTCAAACTTTTTTTTTGGCTGAACGTAGAGGTCGCCTTTTTACATTTTTCGTCATATCTTTCGCATTTACAGTCTAATATTTAAGTATGACATATCGAAGTTTTTGCCTCGAGGAGACAGTTTGTTTGCTCTAAACTTCATTGAACTCAGGTACGCTGATGTAGTACTTACCCTCCAGATCTCAATTCTTACTACCGTAACTACCACCTTAATATCCGTAAATTAAAGGTCGTAAAAAATTATTAAACTTTCGCTAAGGAAGTATTTCGATTAGAAGGAAATTTAAAATTTTTCGTCATAACTTCGATATTTACAGTCTGATCTTAAAGTATGATACATCCATGTTTTTGACCCGAGGAGAATTTGTTTTTGTTCCAAAGCTCAATGACCTTCAGCATCCCGTTCTAGAACTTACCCAGCAGATATCAGTTCTTATCATTCTAACGTGCCAACCTAATGTAATTTAATTAAAGACCTACAAAAATCATTAAACTTTTGCTAAGGAGGCTTTTGAGTATTCTAGTAGACCTATTTAAAACAATTTATTGCCGAATTTACATATGTAGGTGTAAAAAGGCGACCGACCCCTAGGTTCGGCCAAAATTTCGAATTTGTTTGCTTGTTTGTGGTTCGGTCTTATGAACATTCAAACAAAAAATTATGAAACGAACAACCACTCAACTTTTGTATGCTCTTATCGAGAACTTTCACAGTTCCTATTTTTGGCCGACTTCAAAAACGGAGAAGGTTATCAATTCGTCGGAATATTTGTTTTCATGTATGTCACCGCATAACTTTGGACCCCCTTAACCGATTTCGATAATTCTTTTTCCATCGGAAAGTGTGATCCTATACTTACTTTGTTTAGTTCCGATAGTTGGATCATGAAGAAATTAACGGTACACCTAAATGTTTATATGAGAATTGAAGTCGGTTGTGTCTTTTGCTTTTGCTACCTTTTTGAAAAAAAGTTTTTCCGCTTGATTTACTAAGTATATTCTGTACAGGGCAGATATCAAAAAGTACGTATCAATCTTCTTTTAGTTAATGTGAGAAAATTTTTCACAACTTTGTACTTTGAATGTGATGGAGGATAAACAGTAGTCGATATTGATGGGTATCGCAATTCCTGCCATCGTCCCTGGTATGGCTGAAGGTTATGACGTTCTTTCGATCCGAGCCGATGGACACGAAACGAGGTTTCAGACAATATGTCTAGGAGTTTTGGATAACGAAATATATCCATACCTGATTTTACTCGACGTGGTACCCGCTGTCGGTGACAGAGCATAGGGAAGGTCTTCGCGAGACCTGTGGGAGAGGAATGTGGCTTAGCTGAGTGTTTCAGTTAGAAACCCTTTTAAGTATTTAGAAGAAGAACCGACTTGCATGCAATGTCGAACTAAGCGTTTAAAGTGCCAAGGCAGCAGAAGAAGAGCAAGAGTATTAAATTGCGATAATACTCGTATCTATAAATATCAATGATATATCGTGCATACATAGAAGCACTCACATAAATAAATATGTATGTATGTATGCACTTTCATAACATTAAAATAAATATTATCGTGTTAACATGTTCGTAGTGTTGAAATGAATATTATTACTGAATCATAAATTCAAAATAACCGCCTCTTATGTTGCCTCTTTCCACGAAAACTCTGTTGTCATTTCAATTTTAATGGCATAAAAGGGAAAGTCTTCACGTTTGAGTCACATGCATACGTAAAAAGAAAATCACACTTAAATATGTTTTTCATAGGTATTTCACATATGAAAGCCCAGCGGAGGAGATACCTACATAGAAGAAAGGAAGCAAGTTTTTGATTCAGATAATCATAATGCTTTACCTAATTACTACTTCGAGGGAAGCTTAATGAAAAAACTCCAAACTAGTTCTCAAAGCCAGTCTCTAACGTATCAAAATACATATTAGCATAGAGATCTCTAACTCCCATGGACAATGTGAACTACCTCCAGGTCAGAGAAGACCACAGTGGAAACAAAACGTCAGTGGCTTTATTATCAATATCGATGCAAATTCGAGGTGCAGTGACCCAACATTTGTAATTTTAAGTAGAGAGAAGCTTCATTGTCCTGTGCATAGTGTGCAAAGCATGGCATGCCATTCGAGAAATCCGAGGTCGAGTACAAGGGAATGTGTTTAATTTTCATTAATTTCGGGATTTTATTGTTAAAAGAATTTTATTTTTTTTTATTTGGCTCGAAAATATTTGTTGGCCTACTTATAGGGTATTTTGTTTTTTAGACAAAAATCGATATCTGGGGATTTTTTTTTAAATGCCCATAACTTTGTCAAAAAATAATTGATTTCAACCACTTTTTCACTCAACGGTAAGTAATTGTTACCACTTCAAGTTAGAATGGTAAAATTATCTGTTTTTATTTATATAATTTTTTTTCAAAATTTTTGTTTCGAAATTAATCTTTGCAAAAACAATATTTTTTTCTTTCATATTTTAGTTCAAAGTGCCTATTTTGTTGTGAAAATGTATGCAAGAAAAATATATAGTTTTCGCAAAATTTATAATTTCGAACAATTTTTTAATAAGAATAAATAAAAAATTTATGAAAATAAAAATCGATAATTTTATCATTATATTTAGAAGTGGCAACAATTATTAACATTTGTGTGAACAATTTTTTTTAAATCCAGCATTTTTAACAAAGTTATGGGCATTTGAAAAAAATCGCTAGATATAGCTTTTCATTTAAAAAAATAAAATAGCTCATGAGTCGGCCAAAAAAGTTTTTCGAGCCAAAAAAATAATGGCCGTACCTGGCCTGGCATTATCTTCGAAAAAACTAAGAACGCCGTTTTACTACTTTTGATCCCTAGTTTCGCGGTTATATTGATTATTTTTTTGGGGGAGAAATTGATTGTCGCACGTTGTAATCAAACAAGTACCTCGAATGTACATACATACATACATATCGCTACCTTAATATAGAAAGGCCCTATCT
>NW_023458565.1:5797324-5799155 GCF_013731165.1 Rhagoletis pomonella | reverse complement strand
TATGTATGTATGTATGTATGTATATATATTTCAAATGCCATGTGGGCGCACAAAAAAACTTGTATCATAAAAATATTTTATGCTCATAATAATGACACCAGATCTCCAGTAAGTAAAAACATCAAATGATGAAGTTTGGAGCATGTCGTTCGTTTTCGTGTTTATGCCTCTGCTTCTGCTTGTTGTATAGTACCACAAGAGAACATAAAAGCGCGTACCATCTCACAACTCACACATCTCATAAAGTGGACCTTTGCTACATACATTACCAGGCAGCAACCGGACTTTGCTGTGCGCTGCTGCTGTTGCCGTACCGAAATAAAAACGAATGGGAGGTCTGATGACTATCAAAGTGTGAAATCGCAACAACAGCATGTTTCAAGTTCCACATTTTTCCTAAGCGAAAGTAATAAAACGCTACTAAATGAAGAATGAAAAATTATTACTAACAAAGGCGGACAGAAATTCAATTTGGAAGTTCGTAAATTTCAAACATGGTTCACACACAATTTTTGAATGCGTTTTAGTTTTGCGATGTGAGTTGCGTTTGAGGGATGTGCGCAAATAAAAACTTTTTTAAATACAGTATCGGTCACATCATTAGCACCCCAATTGCGATGTGATATTGTTTGCCACTTTTGTTTATTGCTTTATTTTTAAGAATTTGCAATGAGAAACCCATACAAAAATTCAACAATTTTTCATCCAATATCTCAAACTTTTTTTCTCCGAAGTGTTAGAATTTTTCTGAGTACACAGTTTTATAGCCCATTCAATTTTAGTAAAAGAATTTGCAAATTGCAAGTGGCTAAAAATTAGCGTTGATTTTTAAGATTTTTTGTGCCGAAGGTGTTGGGGTTTTCTTACACATATAAATAAATTCTGTCTATATGGAAGCAAATGGGCCAAAAAAGTTCTAAAAAATCACCAAAAATTTATAGCTACTTGAAACTCGCACATTATTATAGGTACTCAAAAAAATTCTAAACTGTATTTCAATTTAAAATTTAAAAAAATAAGTGGCAAACCATATCCCTTTGAAATTGGAGTGCAAATAATATGACCGATACTGTACATAAAAGAAAGAAAACTGTTAAATTAAGTAAACACTACACCGTGAGGCCAGCAAGTGTTCGATTCTAATCTAAATCAAATAAATATGAATACTTCAACTGACACCTAATGCCAACAATTAAGAAATCATCGCATTGTAACAAAACGTTATAATTATCGACAACTTGGCTAACAACTGGCTGCCCAGCCATAGCAGCAGCAGCAGCAGCAGCAACAACAACAATCATGGTTGGAAGGCAAGCGAACGTCAATAAGAACACTTCAACAATGTTCAAACACTTATAAAGAAGTATACTCGTACTCATACTTCAGTTCAAATAAATATGTATTTTTGAAGAGTATTTAGTTGAAGAAAACGCTTTGAGCTATTTAAATACTCGTACTTTACGCTCGCTTGAAGAAGACCGACAAAGCCACAAGCATACATACCACATAAATACATATTTAGAATTTGTTGGCGCTAATACGCGGTAGCCAACTCGGCCAAGTTGATGGTCTGACCCTTGCGTACGTACAACATATGCATACGTACATACATACATATATTTATAGTAGATTCAAACGTATAATTATGACCGCGAGTAAATACCTTTATACACACACACAAACACTCATTTTGTAGTTCATTTCCTTAAATGAGTATGTTTAGCTACTGTCTGCGCTGACTGACATGTCGGCTGTTTTGTGGTTTTATAGAGTTAACAAAATTAACAAAAACAAAATTGAAATTAAAAGCATACATACATGCACACACATA
>NW_023458565.1:5768290-5797224 GCF_013731165.1 Rhagoletis pomonella | reverse complement strand
ACAAAAACAAAATTGAAATTAAAAGCATACATACATGCACACACATAACCTCTACAGCAAAAAAAAAAACAAAAAAAAAAAAAACAATTCAACACCTTCTTGAGCCATCATCATCTTCATGTTAAGTTGATGTCTTTATTTCATTACGTGGTGCGGAAAGTTCCTCAATAAGTGTTAACGGCATATACATATTGGTATGTATATATATATGTATTTTTCAAATGGCGTTTCATGTGCTCGCCCCTTTAATGTTCCATTGGCGGCTTTTACGCGAATGGCTAGGCTTTTCTGCTTGATTTCATTGAAGTAGGTAATATTTTTTTTTTTTTTTTTAATGTGAAGATTTAATAACATGTTAGCGTGTGGTATTTAATACACTTAGGCGTTTTCAGTTGAGTAGACATGCTTAGTGCCAAGAATTAATGGCAGAGATTTTCAGTCAAGAAATAAAAAATTTAGAATGCCAGCAGGAAGTAGACCTTAATAATTTGATATACTTTACTTCTACTCAAGTTCCATAAATTATGTAAGTAGAAAGTCGCTATTACTTTTGAGTTTAAAAAATTTGCTCCAGTACCTTTCTCGATTAAGAAAATGTGTCAGGTTTTTTATTTCACTCAAATTAAAGTCACTCGAAATTTCTTGGAAACTCAAATTTCATGGTTGATGTAGGAAGAATTAGGATAGGTTAGAGCAATAGCGTAGGCATGATTTTGTGAACGGGAGAGATGATCTTTGGCTAATTACTTATGAGTAACTAATAAATTAGCTACAAACGCCTGAACACTAATTTGTATACCCGCATAGTATTAAAACGACAAAAATTAATTTTCAAAAATCTAAAAAATATTCCAAATGGTAGTCAGAGTTATATTAATTCACTGTTTTAAATAGGTGGCAACCCTCTTCAAAAGCATTTTCACACTAAAAAGTTCTTAAATCGGTTTGGTCTCTTGAATTCCATTCCGATGTATATCCATATTTTAATAATTCATTGAGCTTATTAAATATCTATGTACTTTAAATTTAATTTTAAACACATGGTGACCCTCTTTTAACCCTTTTAAATAATTTGAGCTTCACTTCATAGAGGGGTGGCAACCCTGCTTAAACACCCCAAAAATATTCTTACTATTAAACTAAATGTTTCATAACACTCTTTCGTCTGAAACCCTTTGTACAACTTGTGTATAAATTAACTAAATTTTACTTTTTCAGCAGGTGGAAAACCTTTTCAAAATATTTTCAAACTACTATCTTCGTAAACCCCTTTCGTCTGGCATCCATATGGTCATACATATTTCTATTACCTACATAATTTCCTTAATTCAAATTTAACTTGATTTCTTAAGCAGGTGGTGAATTAAATTGTTTAAGAGGTGGCAACTCTTTTCGAAAAAGTAAAACTTTCTTACACATCTATAGGCCAAGCACTTTAATTTGACACCCCATTTTGACATATGATTAAGGGTAAATGGCTTATGAGCAGCAACCAGTGTTTAACAGCCTATGGCTATTGAGTGTGGAAATTTCAATATTAACTAATGAGCAGTGACTTACGATCAATGACTACTGACGCTTGCTCCAAGACAACAGACGCGGCCGTGTAGCTAAATCTAAATCTGAACAAATGCTGCTGACTTCAATGAGCCCTTAAAATGAATAAGTTGGAGTGGCCCCACCGAAAGCTCCTTTCTTTCTGCCATGACGAAATACTTCACATGAGTTGATGGAATGCAAGTGTCGGTATTGAGTACCTACAGTGGACCTGGTATATTTCCTCAAGTGTTTTTGAACCGTTTCCAGGGTTGATTGATTCTCAAGGTTTGTAATCAGGAATGTATATATCCGACATTTACTTAGCTCCTATTCATTGATGACTTTCTTAACATAACGCTGGTTGGAATGCAGGCAGTGGCTTTCAAGCAGTATCCCTTGGGGCCAGTTTTTCAGTGCAAGGCCGTGGTTTAAACTAAGTTTAAAGACCCGATCTGGCCGGTTTAAGCTAAGCAGCTGTTCAATTTAAACTCAGTTTGCTTAATCTAAGTTTAAACTGGCCCTTAGTGCCACAACTCTCAACGGCTTAAAAACTGCATAGCGAATATAATGAACTATTCTTTTTGAATTGCTACACAGAACCATAACCATCATCTATGTATACACGACTACAATAAACTAACCTTTTACGGTACGAATACGTATGAAAAAAAAAACGTTATGAACCGAGCAATTTCTACTGCCGAGGTAAAACTTGCGCTATAATTCACATTAAAGTGGTAGTTAAGGTGGGCTGAATAAAACGGCGATAGCAGCATTTAATGATGGCTCAACAGAAAACAAAAACAGTAAGCAGTAATAAGGGGCCTACTGCAAGCAGTTATATGCGTGCATACATACATACATATATACTTATACATAGTAACCGCATGTAAAGCCACGTCCAAGGGACCGGACAGAATGAGTAGCCTTTTTATGGCGACCGGCTTGGAGCGCCTCTATAAATGGCGGCAATTTACTCGCATAAACGTGCATTTAATGTGTGACATTTACGGTGCTCCATCGGCGACAGTATATATGTATATAAGTGCGTGAAGTATTTAAGTATGTGTGTGCATGTGTCTAATTGAATTTTCCGTAACTGCTTTAATATGTCTCATAACCGCACAATGTCAGAAGACATACACTATGTATGTAGATATGTATGTATGTACGCGCAAGTAATAACAATTTACATGGATTTCATTCTTACTTTATTTCAGACAGAGGCAGATACTATTGCCTTTTTTTTGGTTTTGTATGTATGTAAGAATGTGTGTACTTTTATGTAGTCTACGTTAGTTTTTGTGCACAATGTTGTTTAATTAATTTTTATATGGTGCACGCAAATTCATAACCTGCACTTAAGTGAATACACACATACATAAACACGTACATGGCACACACTTATATGGAGCTAAATACTATGTATGTATGTAATTTTCTTTTTGCTCCACTATGCACGCATGTATTCCACATTTAGCCAACAAGTAATGGTCAGCATGTTTCATATGCATACGAGTACATATGTATACTTATGTAAGTGTGTATGTTTTTGCATATTTAGCCTTTAAAATTGTTATTGGTAGTTTAATTTCTCATAAAAGTGTATACATTGTCATTAAATTTACGAGCTAACGTTAACCGAGCAATCCAATGTCATCTACCACACCATTAATAATACTCATATCACAATCTCTGCTACATACTTATGTATCTCCTATGGCTTTCACCAATCTCTGCCGTTTTGTGTTGAATCCAAAGTGGCAACAATGTCCATCAGTAAAACACAAAGTTGGCAGTTATGGAGCATATTGGACCATCACCGCCCGGGGGGGTAGGGGGGCAATGAAGGGAGGCCATGCACAGCTTGTCAGATTTGTTTGGTGTTGGTGTATTTTGTGTCGACTATGAATTTGAGTTAAGTAAATTGAATGAATTTTGTAAAATATTTACTAACTGAAAAGACCTAAGTTCAGAAAATGTAATGCATGCGCATTTATATGTACATACATACATATTTACATACGTACATGTTGGGTATTAATTATTCAATTATAGAGGTTTACATATGTTGAAGGGAGCCTTTTCATTGCATATAGTCAATTTGTGTTACAAAAGTAGTATTCTCTTGGCATGAAATTATGTGCTCAATATTCAATGCTTATTTATTCAGATCGAAAGCAGAAAAGCTCACACATCTCTCCAAGGGATTTCAGTCCAATCAGCCTTTCTTCTTTTTTGCTTAAAACTCAGGAGAGGCTGGTTCATGGCTACATACTAAGAACGAGAGCCCTCGTGATCGCCTGCCGGGAGCTCAACATTCTTGAATCATGGGCAGGTAGGTCGTCGATATCGCAGGTAAAGTGGCTGCAGCAAGAGTGGCGGTCATATTTATGGGCACTTACTGCCTAGCGGACTCGTCGTTTGGACACTCTGGTATTCTCAGGGGCTTCGATTTCTTTCCGGGTAACCTTGCAACCAGCTGGGTCTTTCTCAACACATATTCCATCTGGGAATAAGATTGGTTGGAGGATGTGTCTTTTCTAGGAAGCTCTGCATCAACCTTAAATTTAGGCTTCCAGATCACTGTAGTCTATTTCGGGCGGAGATTGCTTGAGGAAGAAGTCAATTGTCTGCTGTTAGGCACGATGGCGGTAAGGGAGGGTAACATCTACTCAGACAGCCAGTCGGCATTCAGAGCTCTGGGCTCACTTACGGTACGCTCGAAGCTTGTTGGGGAATGCTTTAATTTGCTTTCGATAGCGTCGGAATATTACTTTGTCGGATTTGTTAGGGCGCCAGACCATAGTGATATCGCAAGAAACTATGCGGCTGATGAACTGGCCAGAGGTGGCACCCTCAACGAATTATCGTCAAGAAGACGGATGGTAGGAGTTCCCTGATTACTTGCGAACTTCTCTTGGAAAGATGGGCTTTGCGTCGACTCAGCGAACACTGGAGGAAAACCAGGACATGTGCTACGGCATTGCATTGAGATTAAATATCTTATCGGTCGTACGAACAAGTTGAAGACAACCAAAGAGAATAACACAATCAAAAAAAAAATTGAAAAATACTTCCTTTTCCTCGAAAAAAGGGCGCAAAACGAGGGCCTCAACACCCCAGCGGGGACTCAATACTCCAGCATGCGGCCTTGGTGACAAAAGGCAGCGAACGAGAAGGACGGTCAGCCCCCAACTCCGACCCAACCTTCAAATGCGGGAGGAACCGCAGAGCAGGACTCGGTGGCTCTCACGCAGAGTCAAGTCGCCTCTACGCAGGAGCTGCTGTAGGCTTCTATACCCGAGACTATGTAAGCTCAACGGGAGAAGCGAGGGCGACCTACGGCTCTCGGGTCTCGACGAGCAATGATGAGGCACCCACCGGCCTTGAAAGTAGACCAGATCAATCTTCAGGTTTCCGCCATACGATCACGGAGTTTCAGGAGTAATTTGTGAAGATGCAAAAGAACATCCTTTGTTCGAAGTGCATAATTATGGAGCTGGACATCGATTCATATAAAAAGACGCAGTTCGCTAAGAGTCAACAAACGGTGGAGGAAGTCCCAGTAAGTTTAAAAACCAGATTATGGACCCGATTCGCTGCTGTTGTGGCAAAATATTTTAAAAACATAGATGCCTGTGGCGAATAGAAGTGTCACCAACAGACGTTGGCAAAAGGAGTGCTACAAGTGAAGTAAGACAGCTCCAATCCGACTGGTCGCAGGATCACAAAAGGGCAGTTCCCGTTCACCATATTAGGACTGTACAGCTGCACATGGATTAAACAGCCTAAGTCTAACCAGGAGTTTGCCATAATAATAATAGATTGGCGCTTACACCTATGTTAGCGTTTTGAGAGCTTCTCCTCCGATTTGTAGGATGAAGGTCTACAAAAACAACACTGAAACTTTAGTGAAATATTTAGGTGGCATTTGCGGAAAATGAAGATGCGCTAAGCCATGCTGAGATAGGAGTTTTTATAACTATCTATTAAAAAAAACTTCCTTTGAAATTATTATTTTTCAATTTTCGATGTAAATTCCACTAACCAATGGTACGGAACACAAATTAATCTCTTGATTGATTTGTCAGAAAATGTGTCTCTAAGTAGAAAACGTGACAAAAGAAGCTTTTCTAATGAACTAAAACATATGTATGTATATACATGCATGTATTTTTTTTTATGAAAAAGCATCATAGAGAAACATTTTTAAACTGCGCCCACGCAATTCTTTCACCCAACGGTAATTTAGCACATAACGCCCACACGCTGAAGCGGCATACATACATACACATGTACGTACCCGTATTTACAACTTGCACTTTGACTGCCTGTCAAGGTGGTGACAACCGAAATGGCATAACATAAGGTGATTGATTACTATTCGCCAGCTGACATTTGACATAAAATTGCAACAAATGAATTTTTGTCAATGAACCAAATACGAAATGCAAACACACACAAACGAGCTAGCGAGTAAATTCCACGGAACCGAAAAGCTTTTGTACGCAATGTTTTCCCCCATTTTCAATAAGTTTTCGTTTGCTGGTTTGTTGTTGTTGTTTTTTTTTTATTGTTTGCACAGCATGCGCGTCAGCGAAAATGCCAATATAAGTTGGCAAGACAAATGAATGAGCGTTTGTGACAAACATCGTAAATTTATTCATCAATTCACTGGACCGATGAATGCTGGAAACGAGACAGTCAACAACAAAATGACAATAACATGAAGAGCAATAACAACAACAACAACATATTTAGTAGAGAATTGCAAGAAAGCTGTACAACAAATGACAGCAAAACGTCAACAAATTCATGTAATTCTTCGATAAATTGACGAGCGTTGCGACAACGCTGCCAAAACGAGGTAACTAGCTAATGCGCAGAGTGTGTAGTCAAAAGGCAGTTTGGGGTAGGCAGCTAGGCGAATGACTAACTCGCTCATACGCCAATTTGGTGGCTTAACTCACTGTCAGTTGGAATAAGAGTAAAGACTTGTAGATGAATTGTTATGGCCAAAAGTCGATTGTTGTTGGGAGATAGTCGACAAACTGAAGGAACTCTATACGGAACTATTGCTAAACACATTAGGATGGCTCATCAAAGGAGTTGCTGTTTTTCAATGCGAGCTATACATTTTGTTATAGTTGGAAATGAAGGATGAAAAAAAGCTTAAGACAGAACTCTCGACTCTTTGTGTAAAAAGTTAAAACGAAATCATCTGCACCAACAAACTTCCACACTTGCTTATTCATTTTGTATGCCATCGAATACTAATTTTCGAACGGTAACCGTGGGCGCTCCTAATGAAGTTCCACAGATCTCTGGCGAACATTTTAAAAAAGCTGCACAGGTTTTTTTGGGTGAAAAGTTGAAACATTTGGTGCACGAAAGCAAAAGAGCTATATTGCATTTCGAGGCCTCAGCTCAGCGCCCACTAAGCCAACTTAAAGCCTGCCGGTTTAACAGGAGTCCGCAGGTTTTCAAAGCAATCACTATACCTGCATAAAATAAAATTTGTGTAGCCTTTTGAAATCGGCCAATCTTGGCTTGAAAAACAGTGCAAAAATATGAAGGACTGTACCAACCGAATCCTCACCAACTCTAGCGAGCAGTATATTCACTGGGGCTTTGTTTGGTTGCAGTGCCACCCAATCATAACTTGAAATTTCGTATGTGGAAAAGGATCAACTCAAAACAATTACCGGAGTGGTTTTCCAGGCAGCATCCCTTGAGAGTAGTGGTGTGCGGAAGGACGCAATAAACGTATGCATAAATAAGCACTGATCCATATTTTCTTCTACCAAATTATGAAACAATGTCTAGAATCCGCCAAATGCCTGACCTGGCAGAAGACTAAGATAGATTTGCCTATAATAATATTTTAACGAAATTTTTGAAGAAATTCCCCTTCAATAGATATATAACATTTTTTTTTTTAAATCAACGCAAATATGGCTTACTTTGCCTGAAAAAATTTACTGATTTCTCAAGTAAATTGGCGTAGTGGGTGAATTATTTTTATATATATTGAACTTTCTATTTGAAAAATTGCCTTGATTCTTTTAGAACCACAACCTATAAGTCCTTTAATAGTTTTATCTGTAGGTTTAGGACAATGAAAGGCTAACTAAAAAAAACTTAACGAAAATTATTTTATTATATATTTTTATTGTTGGTTGGCGGCCGCAGAGCTCGAGTGAAGCTCGGTAGAAGCAAGCAGTGCCTGGTCTAAGCAACATCTAAAAAAAAAATCGGATAGCTGTCGCCCCCGTCAGGCAATGACAAACGTCTGAGTCTATTTCTGCTATAATAAAATGCTCTCATTAAAATCATTCGCCGCTCAGAGGCGACGTAAAATTGTAAGTTTTTCCTCTTTGTGTGACAGCATCAAGACCAATATGCCAAATATTAAAAAAAAAATCATATATTCTTACAATATTATTTTCTTTGATATTTTATTTATTTATGCTAAAAATAAAATTTTTTCTTAAAATTAAAAAAAAAATATTTTTTTTTCTTAAATTTTTTGCATGTTTTCAGGCTTATGAAGAAGGCTAAAGAGAAGCAAAATAATTTGTCATTAGTTATGAAATATATATGCCAGGTTTTATTATTTGCATTTTGAAAGCTAAACCCGTTTTTTATGGATCATGGGGCACTCTAATGAACATATCTGCATCTACATATGTATGTGTATGTAAGCGTTTTGTGTATTGTAATATTTGTATCTACCCTAAATGGACCGCCCGCGCATATGTCTATACTCATACAAAAATAAATACTTACGTATATTTGTACGAATGCATATTTGTGCACTTACATACATATGCACAATTTATGTATTGTTTAAAGATATATTTATAAATACAAAGATATTTGCATACATACATATTTATGCATGTCCCCAAACCAAACCAAAGAAAAGCAACAATGGTAAGGCAAATATTGGCGGCTGTCATCAGCCCAGCCAGCCACCAAAGCCAACTACTAACTACTCCAGCGCAGGCGAACAAACCGCCCAACCAATGAAGGAAGCGTCCCACTAGCCAACCGATTTTGAACAAATGATCACGTCAAATGGTAATTTATGTGCGCTTCAGCGGCAGCCAAGAGTCGCCTCAAGCCAATGCACCTATGTATGTACATTTGTACAAATATACTCATATGCAGCTCTATGCTGTGGCTGTGTTGGGGGAGATGTGGGCTCTTAAATGTAAGCCCAAGCGCACTCACATACTACTATATATGCACACATATCTACTATGTACGTAAATAAGTAGGTATGTTTGGGTCCAAGCGACCAAGCAACGCTGAATGTATGACGAAATGCAAATTTATGGTAAAACAAAATCAAATTGGCTTAAAGACGGAAATGGTGAATGTGCACACAATTGCCGCAAGGACTACTGCAGCAGCGCTCTCAGAGCCACTTGGCAAGAACAAAAAAAAAGTAAAACAACACCAAAAAGGCAACCAAGGCGCAGTACAGGCAAGGCGAACTCTGCATTTTTTTTAGGAAGACAGAGAAAGCCATGCGCTGCAGCGGAGTGCTTGTTCCCCCTCCCCCCCTTTTTTCTTTCTTTCAAGCCATTGTTATTATTACTTTTGGCATTTACCACATATTATGTATGTATATTTGTGCATACCACAGCGCGCCAAAGCACATTTACTCGTATATGCATACATACATACATACATACAACAAATGTTCCATTGCAATTTATGTGTGCATTTGCGCGAGTTTGGCGCGCATGCGCAATAAATCCATAAACTGCCATACAGCCCATAGCCGCCGAAGCTACTCCACTTGGCGGCTACATTTTTCGTTGTTATTGTTGTCATGCTGATATTCATATGTCTTGCCACAGGTTTTCGTTTTCTTCCTTTTTCTCCAAGCATCTCTGAGTTATACCTACTCATACTCAAATGCTTGCTGCTCAAGCATAAGCCTAAGATACTATCAAATCAATTCTTTGCCGAAAGTAACCCAAGTTATGTGGCCGCTTTTCTTTGTTTTCCTTGGCGCGCTTTCTTCTCCAACTAGTAGCTTCAATTGAATTTTTGCAAACTCTTAAGCAGCTGGTGGTCACTTGGGGCTACAGTAGTGATGTGGCAGTTTAACTGGGTCCCTGCGCTATTTAAAATTCACCTCCGAGCCATAGTCACATTTAATTCGTCCTAACGAGATCGCAGTAAGAAAGACAGCAAGAAAGGCGGCACTCAAGGCAGTTTAGCCAGTTACCCGCAGCGGTGAGTGTGTGGCTTAGTTCGATGGCTATGATATCAAAACGAAGTTGGATTGCTTATCGAATAAGGCTAAGGATTTGATGTAGCCCTTGGGTATTAAAGAAATATGCCATTGTGTGGTTGCTTGTAAGTTTGCTTGAAAGGTAGTGAATAGAAATTTTTCATGCAGATAACTATAAAATATCAAAAATAAGTTTTAAAACTAAAGGCGGACTGGGCAATGAGCGCTGCAATTCTAGTATGTAAGAAAAATAATTTAGTTGGAACTCTCATAAAATGTTGTTTAAAATATGAATGCAATGGAAAATCTACTGATAAGGAAAAGAAAATAATTTTTAATTTTGTTTCTTTAGCAGGTTACTATAAATTACCATGTTAGAAAGATTTTCATTTTTAAATCAATGCAAACTAGTTTTTTATAATCTTCACGTTGTCGATTACTTGCATTCTTATGTCAGGCTATGTTCAAAAAAATAAAATACCTTAAGCCTGCTTTGATAACCCTACGGAGAGTTGCTGAGACGTATCATGAGTTGTTTGCCTTAATTCTATTTTGATAAAAATTGTATACAATTTTTTTCACAGATATGGAGTTTATAAATATTCATTTATTATTTAAATGCATTTTATTTAAAAATGTTCTTCAAAAGTATAAAACGCATACGTCTCGCAAATGCAGGTTTTCAGAGCAGGGTTAATAGAGCGGTTATTCTTGATCAAAAATAAATTTCATGAAACTAATATAAAATAAATCCAATTTAAGCTTTTTTGTAAGTAATGAATGGTTTTCGGGTCTAGTGAAAGTAATATGGTCGGGCAGCTACTATTCGCTGGCCAAAAGTACCTAATATTTTAAAGTATCGATAAATCGATTCTTCTCCCCTTCACCAAACTAATTCTCCAGAATAAAAAAGTGCATATGGGGTGTTCCATACCAAAACGGACGGGGATCACACTTCATGTGTTTGATTTGTTTAAAATTTTTAGCGTTCATGCATAAACATAAATAATAACAATAACAAAAACAAATCAATTTAATAGTTTTCCAAATACCTCGAGAACCGGGCAAGGAAAAACTTTGAAAAAAATCGCACATGCACACATCAAAATTATCTATGAAAAGAAATATTAAAAATTTTTTTTTCTTGAAAAATTCTTCACATACAAATTTTTTGAAATAAATATGAAATTTGAGCTTGATTAATACATATTGAAAAACTTTACGGCACAAAAACAAAAACAAATCGATTTAATAGTTTTCCAAATATCTCGAGAACGGGGCAAAAGAAATATTAAAAATTTTTTTTTCTTGCAAAATTTTTCACATACAATTTTTTTGATAAAACAATTGGTGTTTGAAATTATGCAATCTCAAAAAAAATTTAAAAAAATCACAATGCTAGCTTTGAGTATTGCGCAATATTTAAGTATAGTATTATGGGGTGCACTCTACAATAATTTGAGTTATGATTTTTTTTTACACCGGAGTTGAGTAAAATGAGTACATTACAAAAAACATTTTTCAGAAGTTTTTTGAGTATGCAATTTTGTAGCTCATTAAATTTTAGTAAAATAAAGTGCACGTTTCAACCGATTGCAAAAGCGGCGTTATTTTTTTTTTTTGTTTTCTTTGAAAACCGTTTTGCTCATTTTCTTCCATAAGAGAAAGACCAAAAAGCCGTCAGCATAAAAAATATTAAAAATCAACGCAATTTTGCAGTAGCTTAAAATTTGCACTAAAAAAAATTTAAAAAATTTATAAATTTGTAATGTACTCATTATACTCAACTTCGGTGTAAGAAAAAAATCATAGCTCAAATTATTGTAGAGTGCACCCCATAATACTATACTTAGATATTGCGCAATACTTAAAGCTACCATTGTGATTTGTTTAGTTATTGTGTTATTGTTTTTTCAAATTAATACTTGCATATGTATGTACAAATTTGTACAAATAAAATACAAATATAAACACTCGTCACACTTATTTGAAGCATCTATGATTAGGAATAAATTTATAGAAAAATGTGGTCCACTATTTTGAACTAAAATTCTTTTGCTACGAATCCGATCATTTCAGATTGGGACCGAATTTTGAATTTAAATAATCTATATAAAAGTTTTTGGTGAAAAGGAGAAAATTATACAATATGGTCCGAATATTGGATCGGCTATTTTGAATTTCAGAAATCTGGCATCAGATTCAAAATTAGCGACCTTGAAAACCTGGCATTTGTACGACTTTGTGGTGAAAAGGAAAAAATTAGAAAATTTGGACTCCATATTGGATCCGCCACTTTAAATTCTACATCGGATTCGAAATCAGCGACCACAAAGACCCCCAAACAGTATGCCTCACTCTCCCCATTTCTCTAGCGCAATATGGTTCATTTTACCAAAATCAAAAGAAATGTTAATTGCGCCTTTTTTTTTAATTTCAGCGACGATGTGAGATAGGGCCTTTCCATATTAAAGTTACGATAGGTATGTAAACGGTGAGCTTGGATAAGGCTTAACCAGGAGTACTCGCCCATCAAGATCTTCTCCAATTTTCTTATTCTGCCATCATAACCAAATGATTTGAGATAAAAATGAAAATTTTCTAAGGATTCGAAAGATATCTTGATTATCCTTAATTTTTCGTAGGATAACTTTTCTAATTAAGTTAAAAACCATCCTACAGTAAAAGTTGTGGACTAAAAATCGTCGACTAATTATCTATCACAAATAATATTAATTTAACTTTGCTGTAAGAATAATTAGCTTGAGCTTTAAAGTTTGCAAAAGCCGCGAAAACCCAAGCTTTTCACAAGTCTTTGTAATGAGCTACTATACTTTTTATTCAGACTGTAATTGCTATTATATTCGTTTTAACCCTTGTGAAAATCCCCGCAAGTACTAGTGTTTAAACCGTCTTTGTATATGTATTTGGTTATGATGACAGAATTTGAGTTTGGAGAAAATTTTGATAGGGAAGCACTTTGGGTTGAACGCTATCTTTACTCCAACACCGCATATGGGGTCTTGTTCTTGCAAACATATCTATTATCACCTGACTTATAAATATTTACTTATACATGCACTTAACAGCAAAAGTCTGCATACACCATTTCTGTTTTAAATATGCACAATATTTGGCAAGCTAAAATTTTTTTGTTATATTTTTTCTTTAAAATATGGATCATGCTTAAAACAAAATCATATAAATCAGGTTTCAAGCTCTTTACAAAATTAAGGAAAATTCAACAAATTTTCATCAAAATTTTTAACTTTTTAAACAGATTTTTTATATTTTATACCAAACATACAGTTTTGTAACCCATTAAATTTTAATATAATAATGTATAAAAATTAAGTGGCTATAAAACTGTGTACTTGATGTTAAAAAAAAAATGGATTAAAAATTTGAAATTTTTGAAGAAAATTTGTTGAATTTTCCTTAATTTTGTATAAAGTTTGAAAGCTTGGTTTATATGGCATTTTTTTAGCATAAACAAAAAATGTAAGCTTGCAAAATATTGTGAACATTTAAAAAAGAAATAGTGTATGCAGACTTTTGCTGTTAAGCGTATATTCCCCGAACTTGAAAGTTTCCAGCGAAATCATAAGAGACGTTCTTAGATATGATAAAAGAAGGAATGGTTGTATTGGAATGAATGTCCAAAGATACAAAATTTTTACATACTTGCGTACATTTTTCAAATTATTCACAAAATTATTAAACATTTTACAAGTAAATCCATCCTCTATTTAAAGAGAATTTTAACAAAATTTAATTGAATTTGATAAAAAAAACAAAATCGCTATTTTCGAAAACGAGTTTTGAAGCCATATTTTTTAAGAATTTGACTTCTTACTTGGAGCTGGATTTTTTACTATTCAGATTCATATATAACCCATTTTGGTGAGTGGAACTGTACCTAAATATGCCTATGCACCGATTGGATTAAGTAAAACGCTGTTTAACAAACAAGTAATGTAAAATGCAATAACTTTTTTAAAGTTTCGAAATTACTTTTACACTAGTTAAGTGACACTACCGCAATCAGCACTGCCTTTCACCCAATCAGCATTGCATTGCAGTTAACCGATGGCGAGTTCACTGAGACGAGGGCACCTGCATTTTAGTGGTTAACACGTTGATGGCAAATATATAGATACATACATATGTATGTATGTAGGTATATAACAAGCTAACTGAAAACTTCATGCGGTTCCGTGGACAAGAAACGAGTGACAAGCAAAGCTCGTTCGACATCAGCAATCAACGGCATCACCACCAACTAAGCAATAACAATTTACTCGTTGCGATTGTTGCTAGGCGTACAGTGTCTTGATTTTCCTTTAGCGAAGCATTTAGTTATAATATTTTATGCATTCACAGAGGTGTTGGAAAAATCATAAAAATTTGTTATATTATGACTATTTTTCAATCTTTCACTAAATTGCTTACTTAAATATATTTAAAAATCTAATTTTATGATCAACTTTCAAAAGAAAATGAGTAATTACTTCAACTTATTATTAACTGCCGCTGGCACAGGCATTTTAAGTGAAAAACAATTTTATCTCCTCAGTCAGTTTCTATACAAAATTTAAAAAAAAAAAAACAGTTTTCATCTAAATTTCTTTCGAAAAACTGCATATATGGACGAAATTGAAGAAAAAAAATCGTTTCTCCTTAATCACCCAGATTTTGCACACTGTTCCCTATGATACGCTTTTTATAAACCTCTACACATTTTGGACACAGTTTGTGATATTCTGGTTGTTGCTGTTGGCTTTTGTGCAAAATGAACTGCTTTGCAATTGTCCTTTCGTAGTGTCGTTTGTTGTCACCATAGAAGGCAGCGGGAACAAACTGCTGACAACAGACTAAGAGACGAAGAAGATTCGACACCATAATGGAAGATAGAAAAATTATAGAAGAAGAAATTGTCTGCAACTTTGATGACAACGACAGCCGCAACAATCAATAAAAAGCAAACACAACAAAAAAAAAAATAATAAAAAATAGAAATAGTGCTATGCGCATTGCATGCAGAAGTAGATTTCGAGTTGTGTTCCAAAAAGCTGCATCGATGAGAAACAACACAGCGCGCAATCATCAGTTGAGCGAGATGGAAGCGAAGAAAACGCACTATCAATTGGCAAATGGAATGATATAATAAATATGGCTATATAAACACCTGAGTTTATTAAAGAAGACTTTCGTAAAGCAGTGGTTTCGCAGTACGTAGTTTGGAACTACCTCCTAAGTAGTAAAAACTAGATATAAAGAGGAGGAGAGGCAGCTCCTTTGACCACCGACGGTCGAACACTAGTCAGAGAAGCCAGACATGTTGTGGGTTATAGGCAGCAGTCTGTGATATTACTTGAGGCAAATTCCTCTAAGGGCTCACCGCGGAATTCAAAACACTTCTCATCTCAAACTGTCTGAGCTGCCTTAACAATCCGGGCGGGCAGTTGTATGTAGCTCCAGCAACACAAAAGTCTGGCCAGCTATGAGATGTCTTATTATGTTGCCAGAACACCATCTACATATCGAGGCGCAAATGCTCCCAGTAGGGGAATAAAGCATTACGGTAAACAGTTGGTAACTGTTCGGCTACTCAGGCACTTGCTAAAAGCAGAACCCCCACCTAGGCACCTACGAACTAAAGGACGAAATCCTGGGCTATGCCATATAGGCGTTCACGAATCAGTCGGGTCTACGTAACCAGAACGACCAAGATTTATATCGCGCCAAAAACTGTCACTCCAAAATCATTCCCCAAAAACTCTTTGGGGAATTTGTATGCCGTCACAACAACAAAAACAGCAACGTCGTATAGGCCCCCTATTGAATAGAAAGAGGTTTTGCTCAATTTTCTCTGGCACAATGACGACCTGGGTGCTGTAGCAGACTTAACTGCTACTTTTTCAGACTTGTCTCTGACTTAACCAACGATTGTACCCCTCTTGACACTAGCCACTTCATCACATGGCCTTCAACTAACATCTCTGTCGCTTTCGTCCGAATCCGTCGAAACAACACGTTACCTAAATGTACCATTAGTTGCGCTTAGCGACGACGGTTGAAAGGCAAGCTTATCTTAGCGGGACTTCGTGGTTGCTACAACAACAAGAACAACAACAGCAACAAATCTTTGCTGATGGAAACCGATCACGCCGTCATTCAACTTAGGGCTCTTATCGTTTCTTAGTTTTTAGAATTAATGAAGACCACCCTAAACTTTAGTAAGAAGACTGCCGGCTTTGTTCTTTATAGCGGCAATCCCCGATTAAAATGGACCGCCAGAATATATGTAAATCAGAAAACTTTACCATTAAATTTAAGCTCCTTCCGCGGATAAATTTGTCGTACCTATTCGCCAGATGCAACCCTTCAATTACTCATCTCTCAGAGGCGTGTGGGAGTGAGGAAGACTATCACCCCTATGCTGTAATCCGAAAGTTCGTAGTTACGAATTCGTAGCTCCGTTCCGAAAATTCGAAAATTGGTATGCTGTAATCCGATCGTAACTATCAACGGCGTTACCAACTAAAATAGTGAAATTCGAAGTTCTTAATCAGCTGCTTTGACAGAAACAAATCAAAATAAATATAATCGCAAGTGAACAGTGAAATTAAAAAAAATTGTTTAATCGTATTTGAAAAAGCTTTTCCTTAATTAAGTAAAATTGAATGGATTCAGTGGCCGGTGCACTTTTGTCTCAGGAGGAAGAACATGCTACAGTCAACTGTTGCATTAATATACAAAGGAGATTGATACGAGACAGTTCTGATCCATTTACCTTAAATGATAAATATATGTTCCCGCTTTTTAAGGGCGTCCATTCAACTAAATATTGTGTTGCTTTAAATCTTGCAACGCTTTCCCAAAATTCCACCACATCCTCTTTAACTATTACAAAGCCTCGGGCAATGTCCGGCCTTTCGCTCATGCTTTCCACCAGTTTTTCGTATTGCGAGTGATTTGTTGTGATTGTCGACAAGATAATTTTGTAAACATTTAATAATACATTGGTTTTTATTCACACTTCAACTTAAATACATATTTTTGCGTTTCCACACTTAATTTTGTTGATATTTTAAAAGAATTCGCTTCGCTCCGACACCAGTTGCTCTTCGTAGAAAATTTCCGACAAATACATACAAATTACAGCTACGTCGGATTCAGGCATACCAACGTTACGAATTTCGAAGATGGTCTCCGAATTTCGAAATTGCGATACGGCAACGCGGATTACAGCATACCAATTTTAAGATTCGTAGCAAAATCGAATCTACGACGGATTACAGCATAGGGGTGTATTTTTGAAAATTCGGCGATACTCTTCTTAAGAGATATAGCCGAAATTTCCATTAGCTTAAGGGGCGTTGATATTCCTGACCACTTCGCCGACTTTTCTTTCCTTCTAAGCCTTATTTGGTTCAAGTACGAACATTTACAAAATTATCAAAAGCTTCCCGGTTTTGAAAAATGTTGCAGCCTGCTAACGAAATTTTATTTCTTTCGTTGGATCACCGATACCTTTAACGATATAATTATGGCAACGATATCGATATACCCATGTATCGCTTACAAAAAATTGTAAGACACACTCAATCAAATTATCATCATTAAGAGGAAACTTAAAAAAGGTATCCCTAAAAAGTCAAAATAACATTTTCGCTTACATAGTCCGCTAAGACGTTTAATAACACGTCTTAACTTAAAAGTAATATAATATAAAAGTAATCAAATATGGGCGGGGAAGATTTTTAAAAAGTATTTCTTACACACATACATATGACTTTCTTCATGTATATAACAATTTTACAATAAATTTCGAGTGTGCCAATAAAAATTGTAAAAATGGAATTTTAGTTTCTCAAATCATAGTCATCTGTTATTCAATGCATTTTCTTTTATTTGGTGAAACACTCGTTTTATTACACTAGATTCGTTCATTTTGGCAAGAAGGACACTCTCGCCGTTTAATTTTAACATTTTGAAGTATCTTAAATTATTAAAATTTAAAAAGTCCTATACATTCAAAAATTAGAAAATAACCGCGGCGAATATTCTGCACGCTGGCATTTTGATTTTTTATAATTTGGTGGCACACTCCTGATACTTCACAGATATGTTGTGTTTAATGCCAATGTCAATTGCTTCTAATATGAGCATTATATTTGAAAACTTCAAAAAGTTATTAAAAAAAATATATATATGATTTTTTCAAGTGACAAAGAAAAACTTAGTAATTCCGGCACTTTTTCGTCTAAATAAAATTGGCTAAAATAGTTCAAGAACTTCATTTATTTCTTATTGTACTTGTTTCAGGAACTCCATTGATTGAAATAAATAAATGAAAGAAGACACTAGTGCCGTTCTCACTATGCTTCTGCTAGACTACTCCGATTTATTGCAGGGTTCTTGTACTTGTACAAATATACCTGCACCACATGCGCTGTTGCACTCCAAAGTTATGCGATGCATGCGCACGTACATACATACATACACACATAACTATCGCCAAGCAAGTAAATCGCACAATTTATGGACCGCTGCTGCCGTTGCGTTCATTCCAACGTCGTTCCACTTTAAATGGTCCATCGTCGATTTACGAGCTCCTTAGTTGGCGAAAATTGCCGCCGTTACTTACTTGGCGGCTGTGGCTGGGGCTGGCAATTTCCTTTTGACGCTCAAAATGGGCTCACTAACGATGGGCAGTTAAACTGATACCATTCGTTTCACTTTTCAGTTTGGTAGTTACTTTAATTTTTTATGGCTAAAAAAATGTGTTGCTGATTAGAAGAAAAGTATGGAAGTTATTATGCTGCATTCGAAATGGACTGACAAATAATTGCTTAAATGGAATTCGATCATGCACCTGCAAAATTACATACATACACATTTACATATGAGGCAAACTAGCAATTTACAACAGCTGCAATTATCTATACTTACACCTTACAAAGTTGCTTGGGTGCAGTTTGTACGCGTATTTAAATGCGCATGCGTGTGTAACATTGCTATGTTAAATTGCCGTCATATTACCGATATTTGAAGGCAAATAATAGTTCGGGTTTGTGAATAAATATTTACCGACAGCCATACAACTAATAGTGGCTATTTTAACAGCCTTAGTTGGTGCTCCACACGCAGCTGAATATAGAAATTTAAATCAAAATTATGCATTGGCCAGCACATTCATTTCTCATCGTACGTACATACATATATACATACTTTTTTGATATTCAATGCGCAAACACGCACCGCAAATGCAGGAGAAAATATTTTTATTTCATTACCGCCGTTGTCGCCTCATCCGCGACCGCAGCGCTTCCAACTGAGTTTGTGTTTTTCTTTTTGAAGCCCTGCGGCACTTTGTCAACGCAACGCATACATTTTTTTTTTTTTCTGTGTGCATAGAATCCCAGGAGAACGCTGTGGAAAACCACCGAAGCGAATCCACCAAAAGACACCAGACAATCAAAGTAAAGAAAGCAAAGATGCAGTCGAATAGGTTAGGTACGTGTTCGCCTACAAAAGCGCAGTGTGGTCGCCATACATAGAAGAATTGAAATGCCTGGATGGAAGAGTGCGGCGACGGGGGCAGCAGTAACCTTAGACTAATGTTTATTTTGACTGTTTGCCGGTTGCCGTTTGCCTTGGCTATTTTGTTTCGGCTGTCATCACTTGCACTGCCATTGCCACCAAAACACACAACAGCAACAACAACATCTTTACCCATAGCAACTAAACTCCATTAAAACCACTTTGCTTAACTTGCTCATTGTTGTTGTTGTTGGTTTTGCTGCTGCCGCTGGTGCCTTTGGCGAACGTGCTCATCACGTTTATTTGCCATTTGCAAAAGGCGTTTATGCGCATCTAAAATATGAGTTGTTGTCGCTGTTTTATCCACACTTTTTCACTAAATATGTATAATTGTTGTTGTCATTGTCGCTCTTCGATTTTAATTCTCGGCACGACACCAAGCAGCAAGCAGCACAACAAACAAACGCAACATACATACATATCTATGCAATGTGCAATGGAAAATAGTGAACCGAAATGCAATGCGATAACGCAGTAAACAAATAAATCCATATGCATGTATGTAGGTAGATATGTATGCAATCAGAATATTTAGCAAAACAAAGTGAATGCATTGCGTGAGTTTGCATATATTTTCCGCACGAACTTCAATCCTTTAAAATAGTTAAATTTCATTTTATTCTACAGACGTGGTATGTGTTGCAAGTTCTATGCAAGTGTCTGTGTATGCGTTATTAATATAAGTGGCATTCATGAATCATCGCAAAGCGGCAATTTTTGGCGAAATGGCAACTTTGCAACGCCAGATTGCAAATGCCAATTTTTTTCAAAGCGCTCAGCATAAGTGAAAAAGAAAAGTTTATATAATTATATTTCGAATACTTTTTCTTGAAGTATTCGAGGACAAAACAAATCCAAATGTTTCGCGACTTTGAATTTGCAATGATTTCCAGCTCAAATAATATGGCAATGTGGAAGGAAGTTTTCATACAAATGCGGAGACGGAAAATAGCCGCGCCCTTTTATCAAAGTGCCGGGAATAGTTATTATGCCGATAAAAGTAAATATGAAGATAGAGGAAGAAAGATTAAAATAAAGGTAATTATAGAAAAAGAGATAAAGATAGACACAGAGACTCAATCTGGGAACTCTTTTGGGATTTTAGATATTTTTGTCGATTTTGTTATTGATATTTTTATCGATTTTGTTATCGAAATTATTGTCGATAATGTTATCAATTTTGCTATCGATATTTTCGGAACTTATCGATACAATAATCGAAATTTTTAACGATTTTTTAGTCGGTATTTCAACGATTTTGTTATCGATATTTGTACCGATTTTGTTATCGATATTGTTATCGATTATTTATGGATTTTGTTATCGAAATTTTTTCGATTTTCGATGGGCGTTGGAATCAGGTACAACATATGTTTGAAGTTTCAAGAGTTTACCAAGAAATTAAAAGAAATGACAGCATGCAGAATACATATATATCTGTCGCCGCTATTTTGTAATTTTACGATTTTTTTTTAATTTCGAGTACTTTAGATACTTAAAATTGTTGAAACTAAACAGCGAAGATGTTCTTCTTGCCAAAATCTAGTGTGCCATCAAATGAAAAAAAATTACTTTGTAAAAGACGACTATGATTCGAGAAACTAAACTTCCCTTTTTTAAATTTTTATTTACATGAAGAAAATAATATATGTAATACTATGAAGTATTCTGTATGCATATGTTCATAAGGAATACTGTGTGAAAATCTCCCACGCCAATATTTAATTACATTTATGTTAAGGCGTGCGAATAATGTTGACTACATATGGTGCTCCGGGGCGTATACGTTACATACGCAACTACGCATGAGTGAGAAGTTTTGATTGAAATAGGTACAATTTCGAGAATGTCTTTAGACAAAACTAAAGATAATGCATTTTCTAAGATAGACGTAACAGCATTTTTAACCACAAACACGTTTTTGCCCAAAAATGTAACAACTCGTGAGATTCGCTCTCATACCTAATACTTTGCCAAACCTTACTCGTCTCAAACTCAACCTGACCTTACCTCACCTCAACAAAATTCACCTTAACTCACCTTGTTTCAACTCACATCTACTGAACTCACCTCACTTGAAACTCACTTCATCTCAGCTCAAGGAATTTTATTTTCGAAAATCCCGAAATAGCGTCGGGAATCACGAAAATCCTATACGTCCCGATATTGTCTCATATAACGCGAAATAGTCCAGAAAATCTCGAAAATCCTAAATTAGTCTCGAGAATTACGAAATAGTCCCAAAGACCCGAAATAGTTCAGAAAATCTCGAAATAGTTCAGAAAATATCGATCCTTAACATATAATTTTTTCAAGAGCAAATATTGCGAAATTTCAGGGATAAAATTTTAAAAGGACATTTTCAATACTTGCTATTCCTTATGTACCAAACCATTTAATCTGATTAAATTCTACTGAATTTCCTCTTTAATTTGATACCCATACATCTTTTCTAAGCACATTTCACTGAATTTTTTATATCATTTTTGAGTTACCGACGTCAGAGTGAAAAACTAAAAACGAAATATTATCAATATATCAGGATTTTTGGGACCTAAATTACGATCCCGGGGTCCCGGGATTAGCATTCCTAGCGCTGACATTTTTTCGAATTTAAACATTTAATGCGTAATTTTACGCAACAAATTTTGAATGTAAAAATAAACAGGCAGTGTTTAATTTTATTAGCACGTTGTGAAGAGTTGCGCACATTAGGAGGGGAAGCTTGCAAAAACTTTAAAATAAGACTTTCTTATCTTATTAAAAACAGCTGCGGAACAAGCATTGTTAGTGAATAGATATCCGCCGAAATTTGCAACAAAACCAGCATTCTGTTATCTTTAGTCCTAGAATTACCACGCCCATTTCTAAAAGATTCTTGAATCACAAAAAAAAATGTCTGAACAAATGTTTTTAAGGAAAGGATATTCTGCCGAAATTGACAATAAAATCTTAATTTTGTTAACTTTATTCCTAAACCTCTCATGCCCATTCGTATGGGTCTATCACATTAAGCCAACATTTCCCCAAACAAACACTTTTATTGGGTGGGTACTCTACTGGGGTCCGCAAGAAAATTAACATTTTTGAAAAAGCGTGGTTTTTGACACCTTGGTTAAGTAAGGTGAATCAAAAGGCTCGATGGACGTTACGATCCGGCGAATGGACGACGTTGCTTTATCAAGTGACTCGTCTTCGACTGAAGTGCATATAACTGGTAACGACAATACCATTCACTTTAGTAAATGGCTTTAAGTCACATCGAAATGGCTTATGGGCTAATGGCTGGCCTTGGGTTACGCGCGAAGTCCGACAACATTAAAACTGTGTTCAGAAATGCATCAAGCCAAAGCATCAGACTCATTCATTTATAAACAAATGCCTTATTTACGCAGCTATGTTCCAATTTGGCATTAAACCTATATAGGTATAACGATAGCGGGTAACAGAGCCTCATAATAGTTGAGAAAAAAAATTTGCATAAGAGACTCCTGGGCACTGAAAGGAGAGTACCCTCGAAGAACACTACTTCAAAACCGATCGAAACGACTAACCGCTGATAACCTCACATTTGAGCAAAGAATAATGTCTTAATTTTAAGTATTTTACATCTTTCTGTAGAAGTAAGGACATGCCCATGTGTACATACATACATAAGTGCTGAGGTATTGAAGTTTACACACATTTGATTTAATAAAACCATTAACAATTTCACATACTTATGCCTTGCTAAGAGATTCCCACGTATTAAAGAATTCCGACAAGCACCCCCTTGTTTTACAGATACATAAATGAAGTACAAATACATATGTATGTATGTACATACATGTATGTATAAATAGATAAAAATTTAAAAAAAAAAGAGAGGGAGCAGTCTTCCCACAGAAAATCGAAGATTCTCATGCGACTTACGTTTGAAGAATCCCCTAAAGAATAACCAAATGAGTTGTCTACTTACATACATATGTATGTACATATGTATGCAATTGCATATTGAATTGACATAATCTTAACGCCCTCTTCACACTATGAGATCTAGGGGAGAAATATCGCACCACAAAAACATATGTTTTTATTATCGTATAATACAATAACAACTGGTGCAACATAAGCTGCATTTCTGCATTTATATGCAAACATATAGTGCATACATATGTATGTATGTATGTACATGCAGTTCCATTGCAAACAAATAGCGCCGCTTAGTAGTTGTTTGGAAAATGAAGGGAAACGCATTTTTGTCGGTGCAACGAAAAAGCAGAAACAGTTGTAGTTGGATATTTTGATTTATGAAGTGGCAAGTAGAATTCCTTTTCACTTAATTAAATTTCAATAATAAAAGAGAGAAATACACTGCTACTTATTCAGTTTTTGTAGTAATTCTGTAGATGGGATTTTATGTAGACACAAACTGCCTTTGTTCGCGCACAGAGACTCGAACTAAAATATTTGAGTTCACACAGCTCAATTTTACAAACACATAAATTTTTATAAATACATATATGCATATATATATGTACATATATATGCTTGAGCATAAGTTTATTTTATTGTGTTAATTTTAGTATGCCTTCTAAAACTATTTTATAGCTGTGTCTTTTACGAAGACGACCGTTGCAAAGGCATTAATCTTTCATTTTAAATATTTGAAAATTTTTTGGATCCTATTTACATATGTACATATGTAAATATTTCAGCTCTGAATAGAATTGAATTGTTTATAAGCTCATTTCTTCTTAATATTTCCTATACTACCAGCCAATATAAACACATACATATGTGTACATATGTATATAGCTCATTTTAAAACCCAATGTGATAATACTCGCGATAAAATCCATTATGCAAATATCGAGACAAGATCATTAGCCGCATTAGCTGTCGATTGAGATGCTGATTTTTATAGCGGCGCATAAATACAAAACCAACTTAAAGAAAACTTGTTGAAATTTATTCTAATTGGGGAAAGAAAAATATCAAAATATCAGTGGGCATTTGTGTGTATGAATATTTGTGTGCAATAATACAGTAGAACTCAACGTTGTAGTAAATTAACTGTTAGAGGTAAGTTATTTGAATAAGAAAGAGTTAAAAAAATTAGGGGTTACCTTGTCGAGATGATGCAGATTGCCCACTCTGCCTTGAGGACGAGAACATTGTTGAACCCATTCTTTTGTCCAGCCTTGTTTGCACAAAGATTACGTTATTCTAAAGCTTCGATGGTCAAATCCTTATTAATAAGCAATTCGACTACCACAGACCATTTAGGATTCATTACGAAAGCCGAGGGCGTCTTGGGCATAGTTAGTTAGGGAATATCTTTTAAGATACCAAAGACCTTTCAGCTGTACAATTCTGATACGCGCTACGCTAAATTTTCGTCGCCAAAATTCTCTAAATGAAAAGCAGTGGTGTTTAAAAGTTTTAAGATTTTTGGCGATCAAAATTAACGATAGAGAGTATAGAAATCCGGCTGCAGATATCTTATTAAGATATACCAGTGCTCTTAACTAATTAGCTAGGGAATCATTAAGGGGTACAAATTATCTTTTAAGTCATCTCTATGGTCAAAGAAAATTCCTAAAGAGCTCTCTTGATGATTACATAGTTCCATTTGGAGTACAGGAGATATGCTTCAAACGCAGTAGGGAATGTTTTTGCACTGTACTAAAATTATGAGGGAAAAGGAGAGCGTTGCAGGGAAGAGGAATGTTACTTTTCCAATCTAAATACATCTGACTCAAAGATGTCCAGCGAACGCCGAATGCGTAGGTACAGAGAAAATGCTTTTTACTATCCTTGCACCCCAGATGTGCATTGTCGACGACAGCCATAGCGAAAAAAATGTGTCCTTAAAAATTGCGTTCCGTAATCAGTCCAGTCATAGCTCATAACAACATCCTTCCCTGTTTGAGAAGAAATTTCGCCACTGCCTAGCCTGGCCTTTTTCAGGAAACACTTGTCTTCTTTACAGGAGTTTACATTATACATAGCTCGGCACTTCTTGAAGAGTTGCAATTCTCCTCTCTAAGCTAGGTATAGCTAAGACCTCCAATTGAGAAATTTTTTTATCATTTTACATAAAGCAGAAAATCTGATGTTACCCATTTTCAGTCTTTGAGTCGTCGATATTGAAAGTTGTTACCGAGTTCCCCACTAGAGTTTCGAGACATCTCCATAGCTTCCTCGTAGGAAAGCCAACGACATACTTTCTTTCGAAAGAGGTTCTCAGCATAGGTTTATCTATTATTTGGAACCAAAACTCCAATCTTCGCCACAATTCAAAAGAGTTCCGTCGACTGCTATCAGAGTGCCATGACAGTCAGGAAGGCTGGAAGATGACGAGGTGCAATCTCCTCAAAGTTACCTTCTTAAGTGCTCAACGTTATCGGGGATAAAGTTGAAGTACTTCGGCTCTCACACCCTAAATAGCCCCGAGGAGCTCAGGGGCCTTGAAATTAGCCAAATTCGTAAAAACATATTCGGGTCGGGGTGTTTTATCGATTAAGTATTGCGTGCCCTTCAGAATGTGGTATCACAAAGGACAACCTACTAATTGTCTGAGTAAGCCCCGGTTACATGGCGTTGCCACCTAACTTAACCTTACCGTCGACCAAAACTTTTGTTTTAGGAACCATTCAGTAATGAAACCGAATGCGGAATTTCTTCTAGGGGTTGAAATTACAACAAATCAGTGCCTTTTAAAAAATGGCATGTGAAAAACAAATTAATCTCTACTTTTATTAAGGTAATGCCAAGGGTAGCTTTAATTTCCCAACTATTTGCTCATGCTTTTTAGGGACGTGTACAGGCGTTGGAGGCTGAAACCCAGACATACCTATTCCTAATTTTTATACCCGAGCGCACTTGTGCACAAGGGTATATTAATTTTGTTCACATAACGGTTGTTTGTAACAGCCAAAACGAATCGAGATAGATATAGACAAATGTATACATAAATGATCAGGATGAAAAAAGAAATCGATTAAGCCATGTCTGTCTGTCCGTCCGTCTGTCCGTCTGTCCGTCCGTCCGTGTACACGATAACTCGAGCAAAAATTGAGATATCTCAACGAAATTTGGTATGTAGGTTTCCCTTAATCCAAGGTAGGTTGGTATTGAAAATGGGCGAAATCGGACTTTAACCACGCCCGCTTCCCATATAACGGTAATTTCCAGAAATACGAAAACTGCGATATTTTAGTAACTACTGAAGATAATTCACTCAAAATTGATATTTACAATAATATTTAGACGAAAAATAAGAATATTATAAATTTTTTGGAAATGGGCGTAGCCACGCCCACTTATGGTTACATGTGTATATCTTGGTAACCGCTGCACCAATTTCTTCCAAACTTGGCACAGTTGTTGGCCTTGGTACAGCATAAAAAATCGCCGAAACTTTTTAATATCGGACAATAATCACGCCCATATCCCATATAACGGTAATTTAGAGAAATACAAAATCTTCGATAAATCAGTAAATATTGAAGCTAATTTATTCAAAATTGATGCTTGCAACAATTCTTTACCAAGAAATACGATTATGGTAAAACTTTGGAAAATGGGCGTGGCATGGCCTACTTATGATCACATATAAGTATATCGGTAACCGTTCCGCCAATTTGTACCAAACTCGGTGTGGTTATTGTTCTTGGCACATATAAGCAAAACGTTGAAAATTATTGAAATCGGACTAAAATAACGGCCGCTTCTCATATAACGGTAAATTTCAGAAATGCTTGAAACTTCAATATTTCGAAATTGAAGGACGCTAATTTACTCAAAATTGATGCACCCCGGCTTACCATCTAGCGGAAGGTTTCGGAAAGGTGAAAAAACATATATTTAATACTTGCGCCGGGTATTTAATGTTCGGCTCCGCCCGAACTTAGACTTTCTTACTTGTTTTAGTTCGATTCTGTTCTGTGTAGATTCTATTCTTTGGAAAGCAACTTTATTTCCAAAATGCGAGAGAGTATATACGATTCGCTGATTTCTCACGAATCGAAGAGCAGAACTCCATATCAGTCTTGCCGAATTTCTTACCCTCGCTATCTTAACACATCAGAACTGAGAAATTCGACAGAGGTTAAGATACATTTAGTAGAAGATGGAAACGTGGGGTAAGGGAAATGCATTTGAGCGTTGCTATGATTCATAAAATGATCTTCTCGCAGTGAATGTCTATATATGAAAGTAAATGTAAACGTTAAAGCGTATGGAAATTAAAAATGTACAATGGCCAACACGACGATCGCATCACTCCGAATCAAATACTTTAACCTCATTAACGCCTCACAACTTATCCTGATCGCCATTGTAAAAATCAACCAGCAAAGGTTTGCTCATAATTAGCGATCAGCAATGCAATCATTAGCCAAAGGTTTCGCGTAGCTTCCCCCAAGCACTCGTATTGCACCAATTAGTTGTTATACCCAGCTAGCAGATCTTTCCGATCGCACTGATCGTAGTCAAGCCCCTGAACTCAAATACATACATTGTTGCAAACTATTTAGCACTCGCACTCACCTGATCGCGCGCCAACTGGAACCACGTCTTGATGATCAAAGCCAAACGTGTGTCGTGATAATTTTTCGTTGTCTTGACGCTAATGAAAATGTCATCGAGTTCAGTGATCGGCGGTTGTGGCGTCGCTGTAACGGCACGCTGCCACAAATCGTGCAACAGTTCACCATTTCGGCTGCGCCGCGCCAAATCGTCCAGCCGTGCCGCCGCTGTTGCATCCTCCTCATTCACCTCAATGTGGGAGAAATTAAAACTTGCTATATCCTTGCGTATGATATAAGTTGTTTGTGTATGTGTGTGTATATGTGCGGCTGCGATTGTGGCTGATGATGGCAGCAGTGGGGGTGGTGCAGGTGCTACTGCCGCCCGCGCATTTACCGTTTGATGTGATGCAGATGGTGATGGTAGTTTTGCATGCGCTGTTGCTGCTGTCTGTTGACTCTTCAAATTTGTATGTTTTCGTTGTTGTTTATGCGCATGTTGTTTTTGTTCCTCGTATGAAGTAAGATCTTGTTGTTGTAAGCTAGTTGACTTGCGCAGCTTTGGGATGTGTATTGGCTGTTGCTGTGCTCCAGCTGCAGCCGGCAAGCTGGTGGAGGAGAGCGTTAACAACGCGGGCGCGGGCGCAGGCGCAGGCGCAGGCGCCGGAGCAGGAGCAGGTTGTGTGTCGAGTATGTAGTGTTTCTGCGTTGGCAGTTGCTGTGAAGAGACAGAAAGAAAATGAAAATATGCAATTAAGTTTTGGTGGAAAAAAGTGTCTAATGTAGATATGTATGTACACATGGCTCCATATTTCTGCTATAGGTAAATTTGTATTTATGTGCCCAAAAAATGACATGTGAGTGGGCTGCTTTTCCAGATGACAACCCAAGTGAGAATTGCATGCTTAGCTAGCAAAGCTACTGGTTCTTCTTGCCGTTTCTTAATTTATTTCTTAGAATTAGAAGCCCTTTGCCAAAGACAGAAGCACATCTCAACGCCTCCGCGCCACTTAAAAAAA
>NW_023458565.1:5741137-5768190 GCF_013731165.1 Rhagoletis pomonella | reverse complement strand
TTTTTTTTAAAAAAAAAGTTATCAAGCTCTTAAAAAATCACCCGTTACATATGTATGTAGATATATGTATAGGTAGGTACGCACGCATTCGAAACCTGTGTGCATTTCATTTCCAGTGCATTTACGTACACGATTCCTGAAAACCCACACGCATGCGCAATGCAAAACTACAAATAAAACACTCAACGAAGAAGATCTTAGGCTGCAGATTGTCGTTAGCATACATGCTTCATACATATTTAATTTGTATACATATACCATGTACCTAAGTACGCATATACATACATATTTTTTATGCAAGTAAATCTTCAAGAAAGTACTTCTTAAGTGCAGAGACATGCAATTGATGTTGGTTTTGTTTTTTTCTTTATCATTTGTAGTCTCAGGCAGACAAGCTCATTTCCAACGCATTACAGAATCGTACCTAAAATATTCGTACACACATAAGTTCTGGTAACTTTCTAATAAAAGTAAAAATATAGAGGACCGAGAAAGGACTGTTAAAAAATGGGTATTTCAAAATTGGAACATAACCGCAGATTCACAATGAATACCGTGATAAAAAAATGCCTGCTACGAGAAGGAATTTCATTGCGATTTACAATAGAAATTATCCAGGCGACGAATCAAAGATTTATTAAAAACAAAAATCGCTTGGAAAAACATCTTTATGTACTGATAGTTTTTTAACAAATTAAACTACGTACAAAGAGTAAGTCAGGTGGAGAACGACACTTGGTTGCACTCCCCTGTGGTGCATGGGGTTACTCTAAATGAGCTGTATGTATGTAGTTAGTGCGAGTACCAGGCAACTGCATCGCAGATGAATTGGCAAGGCAGGAGTGCATCTTTTCAATGCGCGTATTCCACATTTATGCTGAAAATTCTGGCTGGAATATATATGTAGCTTTATCTATTAGGTGAATAGAGGATGCTCCGAATATCCTATGCGCTGGATAGCACGTTACAACTGGCCTAAATTATAAAGTTAAGAGAAGATTTAGTTGTGAACTGGAGCGACCTCTGTTTCGACGTGTAATCGTGGTTATTAGTGACCCAATGCTGGCATGCGGTTGAAGGACTTCTGTCGTAGCTGCCGCGATGTAGAGAAAATCGAGAGCTCTCTACTCTCCTATCTATGAGTTTTTGATTTTCAATAGAACGACGGGTAGGGTTTACTTTTAAACGATTTGATAATTCCAGTAGTCGTTGTAAGATAAAGGGATTCAGAGTATGATCTCCCGCCTTACACTAATCGTCTAAAGCTCATTAATTTAATTAAACGACTCATTCCTTTGTTAATGTCAAGATCGGACTAGATTTTGACTATAAAAAAACTATAATTTCCTCTCTCAATCATTGTAATACTATCTTTAGCATATCCAAGCAGCAGATAAAATCGATTCGGTATAAAAAAAAGTTCCGTACGGCTTGGGAAGTGCGCCCCTCGTGCCGGTTGGCGGCAAAGGAGGGTAACCTGTGGCCAAGACAGTGCTTACAACTAGCCAGAGAACTTCTGTAAATCAGCAGTTCGGGCATTAAAGTAACTCCGGTTCCTTGATATCTTTGCTGGCATATCAGATTTTAGCACGTTCTATCTGACTATATTTCACCTTACCTGTAGTTTACCGAGAGGGTCACACACAAGAAAGGATATCCGGCTTATCGAATAACCAAATGAACGGATATTAACCGGATATGCGGATAACAAAAAGGATCGGATACTAAGCGGCTATTCAGATATTATTCGTATACAAAAATATCCGAATGTACGGATAGTCCCAGCCTTAATATACATACATATCTACATAGTGGATTCATGAAAATTCCAGTAGTGAAATTTCTTTCAAAACTTAAGCCACTTGAGAATTGCTATGTATGTAGTTGTGTACGCTTAAAAATTATTCTTTGTTTTTTATTTTATTCCACGATTTTATCATTTATTTGTGTAAACAAATGATAAAAATCTTACACAAAAAGGCATGCGCAACGAGTATTTGGGCAATACATATACATATGTATGTACATTTACATACATACATACATTGTCCCTTCAAGTGCAAACTTTGCCTAATGTGCACTTAAACGAAACATAAAACATCAAAATAAATGATAACGGAAAGAGTAAACAAAGTTGAAACAAAGGTATAAGCATTCATACACACATAAATCAACACGCATGCATTCATATCTACCCTGCAGTGAAAAGCCAAATCAGTCAGTAAAAATACTAGTTCATTAACTAGTATGTGCTAAAGCGATGGCCTACCAGATCGACAATAGCGAGGAACTTAAAGCATTCAGCGACATCTGCTTTTGCATTGTCAAAGCCAAAAATAAAATGCAGTTAATTCCTTTTCTTACAAATGTCGGCTGTGGCGTTGCGTGAAGACTACCGATTCTGGTTCTGAGATCGCAGGTTCGAGGCCGCTTGAAGGTGGTTTAGATTTTTCAAATTAAATCAATATAAGTAAAAATAATTATTTCAGTTTAAATATAATAAATAACAAATTTGAAAACCGAATTCCGTTGCAGAAAAACCTACATATGGAAATAAGTACTTGTGGTATAAAAAAAATATAAAGTTGAACTTTTTTTATTAAATTTAAAAATTACAATAAAAATCCTTAAAAATATCCCTGCACCATAACTTGAGCATTGGACGTCAGGAATACCACTCCAGTGCTTTGCTCTGTCGGCCATTCCGACTGTTGGAGCGCCGCGAGCAAAATGGCATACTTATGCTTTTCACGAGCGATGCATTGGCAGTCTATCTCATCACCTTGTATGATGCTACTAGTATTTCAACTAGTAGATGCTGATGTATAGCCTGACAATTGACCTTCCGTTGGACATCGGCATGTTAAAAATACCAGTCGCTAACATTGAAAAATAAATTCTAGTTCACAACTAGTAGCTTTCCCTGCAGGGTATGTACAGTATGTATCAACATATGTACATATATAAATATGTATGTATGAATTTTACTGTGCTTGCATTTCTTCAAAGCAAACTTGGCGCTCACATTTCATTTTTTATCGCTTTTCAGATGTTGTTGCAACGCGATTCACAGAAGGAATAAAAGCAATGCAACAAAGGTGGCGGCCGCAGCTGATGGCTAACACAAAACAAAAACAAAGTAAAATTTATACCACATACACAGGCAGACAAACAGTCAAACAGAAAGACAGAGCGTCTGTAAGAGCAGCAGCAGTGTCTGATTAATTTCTTCTGATAACAGGTTCATTTGCTTTGCATTGCTTTACGCACATAACAAACTACATGCAAAGTACTTAAGGCCAGATTGCATTGTGAATTTGTTGTTGTTGTTGTTCTTTTTTTTTTGTTTAAATTGTAGTTTAATTTGTAAATAGCGCGAGCACGCATGCGCAATGCACAATTACAGGGATTGTCTACGCATACATACATAAATGAGTACACGTTTGTACAGGGCCGTAGGGAGTTGGGCCGGGCCCTAGGAAAGATGCCGTCGGCAGGCCGCTTAAATTTAAATATTTTTTTTTTTTGGAAATCTATGAAATATTTTTTAGGCTTTTCGGTCAGCAAACATCGAGACGACGCATTCATAATAAATGCTACGAGCCACAACATTCAAATTTTTTGATAAAAAAAAATAGTTTTTGAAAATATTCTATCTGAAAAAAAATTTCAAAAAATCACAATGGCACAGAGTATTGCGCAATATTTAAGTAGCGCTACGGGGTGCACTTTAGAATAATTTAAGTTATGATTTTTGTTTACACCGAAGTTGAGTAAAATTATTACATTACAAATTTACAAATTTTTAAAATTTTTTTTTAGAATTTTTTTCGAGTATGCCGTTTTGAAGCCCATTAAATTCACTACTACTGCAAAATGGCGTTGATTTTTAATACTTTTTGTGCTGACGGCTTTTTGCACTTTTTTCTTATGAAAAAAATGCGCAAAACCGTTTTCAAAGAAAATTAAAAAAAATTAAGGCCAATTTTGCAATCGCTTAAAACTTGCACTCTATTATACTAAAAATTAATGGGCTACAAAACTACATACTCAAAAAAAATTTAAAAATTTGTAATGTACCATTTTACTCAACTTCGGCGTAAAAAAAGCATAACTCAAATTGTTGTAGAGTGCACCCCGTAATACTATACTTAAATATTGCGCACTACTCAGAGCCAACATTGTGATTTTTTTTCAATTTTTTTTTTGAGATGGCATATTTTCGAAAACTAATTTTTTCTATCAAAACATTTGTATGTGAAAAGTTTTTCAAGAAAAAAAAAAATTGTTTATTATATTTTTTGTTTTATAGAGAATTTTTATGTGTGCATGTGTGATTTTTTTTTTTGAATTTTTAAGAATGTATTAATTAAGCTCAAATTTAATATTTATTTATTATTTATGTTTATCCATCAACCCTAAAAATGTGAAACAAATCAAACACATGAAGTGTGAGCCCCGTCCATTTTGGTATGGAACACCCTATATGCACTTTTACACTCATCACGGAGACATATGTTTTTTTAGCCATATACATATGTATATGTAAGTATGTATGTACATAAACTTCTTCACTTTTGGCATTTTCTTCGAAGGTATGCATACATGTACGTACATACATATGTATATAAGTAGAGCCTGTTATTATCGCTCGAGTAATTACTTTTATCTCTGTTGTGTCGCACATTTGTGGCTCGGCGAGCGACCATAAAGGCTTTTCAACACGTTTACAACCTCGTGTTTGTCTCTTTTACTTAATTATTTATTATTGTTATACCAACATTTCACTAGAAATTGCTATACATAAGCACGCACCGATATCAGCGCTCGACATTTCGAGTAAGCGGCACATTAAACGCCTCTCCACAATTTAATATGAGTTGCACGTTGTCATCTTCAGCGACAGACCAGACGCGAGACTACGCAACACAGATTCTTATCTACATACATATGTATGTACCTACAACAATACTCACATACATACTTACGTATGCACATATGTATGTACTTCTGGCTGGCAAGTATACGAATTTATGGAAAGTCATACCTCTGTCAACGGATTGCGCTTTCGTAACAGGCTAAAACAATATTATGGAATTAGCACGGTCACACCCAGCCAACGCCTGTTGAAGACATTTGTTGCAAAATCAACAGCTCATATAACTTGTCACGGAGGCAATGAATACCCCACGAGAATTTTGGGGTAGAAAGGAAAACAATATCGACACCGGCATGAACAAGGCTTTATTTTGACACCAAGCAAAAGTTACGGTCTTTAGATGAGGTTACAAAGATCACTCAAGAGGCCGTACAAACTCTCGCATTTCTCCATATCGCCTCGTACGTCTCTTTAAATCTCGAAGAAATGGTTTCCATATTTTTCAAAAAAGTTGTTAGTTAATTCTTGGTTGTAACAGAATAATAGACACCGCGACCTCAAAGATCTTTTGTATCTCTCAACGACAGTCCCTAACCCAGCATGGCCAACATAACTTCGGCTTGCCCAAATAATCCAAACAGGACATTGGTAGGGGTATTCCTTCCAACAAAGAGTTCCACCATTGAAGATTTAAAATAAATCCATCTTTGTCTGGCCAAAGCCAGACAGTGATAGAGAATATGCTCTGAAGTTTCATCATCCTCGAGGCAAAGCCGGCATTCCGACTCTGTGAATGCACCTATTCGGTGCTAGTGGAACCGCAATTGGTTGTGACCGGTCGGGTACTCAGAAAGTAGCCTGATGTCATTTCTATTTACCAAAACAATGTCGTTTCTGTTGAAAGGATAGCCGAAGAGCCTGACCAGTCTAAGGCCCCCACGGCTTGTAAGTACTTACTGCGTTCCCACACCCACCTGTGTACCCACTCAGTAATTAAAGCTATCGAAGAGGACCAACTGAGACCGCGTAGTGGTTGAGGTTCCGAAAAGGCACTTGGCGATCCTTCTCGTGCCAACTCGTCGGCGATAGCGATGCCTTCGATTCCAAAATTTAGTCTCTTTAGTCATGGAGTCAGAGATTTATCCAGAGATCCTGGATAAAAGTATGGAGAGTTGTACATACCAGGAGCGACTTTAGAGCAGCAGTTGAACACGTTCTAATGGATCCACTGACGGATAGACATGCCAATCATTGCAGTTTGTTAAGGCGAAGTATGGAAGTTTTTTGCAGTGTCTTCTGCCATTATGCTATGGATGCATAGGACACAATCCGACGGACGATTATACGGTAGAGCCACTCCCCATGATCTAACAAAAATTCTTCTGCAGGCCTCCATGACCCATTCTTTCAAGATGGAAGTTCCAATTAAGTCGCTCATCTATCGTAATTCCCAGATATTTGACCTCATCGGAGTGTTAAGCACTGTCCCTCCAAGAGTGACCGGACCAAGGTAAACGGTACCAGAACAGCCTCCAAAAAATTTATGCTGAGGCCCTTCTTGGCACACCAGTTTGAGACCACGCGGAGAGCGGCACATATAACGTCAGAGGAAGTACTGCCGAAATATGTATGTAGTTGAGTTTCTTCTGTCAACTTACTTTCAACTGAGCAATCATATTATTTTGCCTATCACTTTTTATACACGTCAATCGAGCTTAAAAATGTCGCAACATACATACATACATATATATATATATAGCCATTTATATGCATAGACTGCCAGCACTCTACTTAGCGGCTATAGCAGGTAAATTTTACAGCCTCGAAATCTACAATCAGCTTTGACAAATTTAGGTTAGCCAATGATGCGCTATCTCACGCGCTTGCCATTAAGTCCAGTCCGTCGCGCCCAGGTAAAATGTTTTCAGAAGGCGAGGCTGCTGTGCTGTATCATTTATGCATGTACGACGGATACATGCGTTGAATATTAAAAATGAACTTTTGGGTTAAAGTTTTACATTTCTATGTACATACATATGTATATACATAATGAGTTTATACATCAATCGCTTTGCATGCCACACAAATGACGCTGGTGATAAATGGCGTTCTTCGAGACGATCAACATAGACAAATATGATTCCTTAAGTTGCTGAAATTTGGTTTATGGCATATTTGCCATGGACTTGGTTGGTATAGCCTTGATCCATTATAGCACTCATTTCTTTCTACTCTAGTTTTTCGCTGTAACCGAGAATCGAAAATACCAAATAAAGTTAGGTCCGTCTCCACCTGGTCTTTGTATCGCAAGGGAGGCCCTTCCTCTTCCTCTGCTATTACCAGCGAGAGCGTTTTCCTCTCTTCGTACGACCTGTATATGTCGTTGTTAAGCTCATGTAGCTCATAGTTCCATTCTTTGCGGTATTTGCCAACTCGCAAAGACTCGTAAATCTTCCCCTCGAACACTTCGCGCCTGGTCAGGCTTGTTGGCGACTTATGGGTAACGAGGTGACATCACCTCGACACTATCTTCCTTCCAACCTTTAGGAAGTCTCGGGTTTGATATTAGCCATCGATTGATTTTATAACTACGAAGATAGAAGTATTTAGATAAGCTTTTAATTTTATTTAAAGACAAAAATGAACGAAATTGCGGAACAGTTCTAAAAACAACAACTGCGCATGCAGATATGAAATTTTTCTCGCTGTTTTTGCAAAGAGTTCGACGACTGCGTTATCACCGCAACAGTGAAGTGTTGAAGACTCATCCATAGCCGATTCAAAAACGCAAATTAAAAATTCCAGTCAGCTGCGACAGTTTTACTAATTTACAACACCTTTGCTTGCAATGAGAGTAAAAAGTGATACAACCAGGTTTTAAGCTATTTACAAATGTAAGTAGTTGAAGAAGAAGTAGAGGCATAGTGTAAATATGTGCTTGAAAAGTTTCAAAAGTGAACACTTTCATACTTGACAATTTGCTTTGTCTATGTAAAGATTCAAATATGTATAGACATTAGGATGATCCACATTTTTTGTGCAGGACATCAGATCTGTACCCTTCGTTCGATTTTTAAATATAAGGTGTCAAATCAAAGGGCTTGGGTTGTAAATTTTACGGTTTTACTTTTTCGAAAAAGTTGCCATCTGTTAATCAATTGAACTCAAGTTACTTAATAATCAGTGCCATCAAATCCGCATCGGTCCTTGATTTTCAAAAGTTAGGAGTCACATTAAAGGACTTGTGCTGCAGACGTGCAATATATTTTTACCTTTTCGAATAGAGTTGCCACCTTTTAAAAAATTAAGTTAAAATTATTTAAAAGGTTAAAAAATGGGTATCAATCGAAATGGGTTTGAAAAGCTTGGTTTCTTAAATTAACTGTAGGACGTCTGCCACCTGTTTAAAAAATTAAACTCAATTTGAATTAATATAATAACAAAAACGAGTAGTATGTAGTTAAAAATATTTTGAACAAGGTTGTCACCACTTTTAAGAGTCGAAATTACACACAAATTAAATGAAGTATTAAAACATGAATGGCAAACATAAGAGCGTTAAGAAATCTTTAATTTGAACATACAGAATTTTTTGATGTGTTTGGGGAGGGTTGCCATCTGTTGAAATTCAAATTATTTAATAAGTTAAGTGAATTATTAAATGGTGGGTATCAATCAAAATGGTTTTGAAAGGGCTTTATTTTCTAAGTATACTTAAGAGGGTTGCCACCTGTTTAAAAACAAAATTCAACTTGAATAAGGCTAATAGGTAATTGAAGTATTTATCACAATATGGGTGTCAGACGAAAGAGGTTTAAGAGTCGAGATCACACACAAGTTAAATAAATTATTAAAATATGAATGCCAAACATTCATAACATTCAGAATTTTTTGAGGTGTTTGGGGAGGGTTGCCATCTGTTGAAACTCAGATTATTTATTAAGTTAAGTGAATTGTTAAAAGGTGGGTATCAATCAAAATGGTTTTGAAAGGGCTCTATTTTTTAAGTATACTTAAGAGGGTTGCAACCTGTTCAAAAATAAAATTCAACTTGAATAAGGCTAATAGGTAATTGAAGTATTTATCACAATGTGGGTGTCAGACGAAAGAGGTTTAAGAAAGGTTTTGTTCAAAAATAATTTGAAGAAGGTTGCCACACAACTTATATTAGATTACAAAATATGAGTGTCAAACGAAGGAACGTTAAAAATTCTTTTATTTGAACATTTAAAATATTTTTGGGATGTTTGATGTGGTTTGCCACCTGTTCAAAAAGTTAAATTCAAATAAATTAATAAGTCAAATTAATTATTTAAAGATCCAAAGGCACTATTTTAGAAGGGATTCTACGACAAAATGTATTTTCTCCTTCCAAAATCTATGGAAAAGTTCAAACCACAGCGGAACGTTTAACGTTAACCGACTTCAAAATATATTCAAAATACGAGTCTCCGTATTTTCCTTTTTCTATAATTTTGAGTGGTCAGAAAGCTAATTTTCCTGTGGGTTTTTGGATCACCTTAATATACATATGTAAATGCAGAAGTAAAGTGGAAGGTATCTTTGAACTTTTAAACAGTCTGGTGACACTAAGTAGTAAGCTATTTACATACATATATGTATATATAACTCAAAGAATTCTATGTAAATAGAATGAGTATAGGTAGGAGAAAACAAACCTAAACTCAAATAAAATTGACTTTTAGGAAGCATTAATTAACGGCTTTTAGGTCGGGCGTTGACTACGGTGGCAACCGCAAGCGCCGTTTTAAATGCGTAAGGTACGAACCAACCTTCATATCTATCTATGTAAGATTCATTTGCCGGTCAACAACCATCGGTCATTGGTGTAAACACCAACAACTTGGCCGACAGTCTGGCTAATGGCAGAACAAACACAACATACCGCGTTGATGGCAAAGTCAAAGCGCAACAAGTTAAAAGCAAATTTCAGCTAACCAAACCGCAACAACTACTACAACAATAACTACTACAATAATAACAAATGAAATGTTAATAAACACAAGTTGGGACCGAAAAGCGAGAAGACAATGGTCAGACGAGCAGAGAGCAAACAACAAACAAGTCGAAGGCGAGTGAATACAGCCGTGGAGTTGGGAGTTTTTGTAGAGGAGCTAGCAAATAAGATTGCGAGGAGGCAGACGATGGGGGGGGAAGAAAATGGGATGAGCTTTGCGGCAGCGCAGTGGGGGTCGCGAGGAATGTTGTACAAATTCAAGCTTCCTTATTTGCTTACAGATGCTGCTTTGCGGCATGCAGCTGCCCGTAGAAGGTTCGTATGAAGGCAAAGCAACAGCTCCAACAAAACGAATAACAACAGTGGTAATTACAAAAGTAAGCAAAGAGCACATACATGCATATGGACATATGTATATACATACGCAGCAAGTAAAAATCTTCAAAAGGAATCCATAACAACAATGTCAAACAGCGATTTTTAATGTTAGCGGCCAGCGTGGTAGTTGTTTTTATAGTTACATGCTTTAAGATGAGCAAACGTTGCTGTTTGTAAATGTTGTAAACAACACTTACTTAGCAGCCAGTGGCAAACGGCAAAACAGCAAATGTACAAATGAGCAAACGGCAGCGGCTTTTCATTACGAGTGGCTCGGTGGTGCTCATCTTCGCGTTGCCGCTGCGGTTGCTTGGTTGCCGTCAAGTGCACCAAAGTGTCAGCAATAGATGCCAAATCTTAATTTCGAAATACATACAACTTCATCAGCGTTCACGTTTTGAACTAATAAATAAATATTCCATTGTCACCGTAGCAGCGGTTGAGAAACCTAGTGGGGTAAGAGGTTCAAGAATTAGTTCTGGCCCTCGGATGAGACCACGCACAAATTCGGTGTTGAATTTGTGGTGGGGGCGAGACACCGTCGCCGAGTACTGTCATTAACCCCGGTGGACGAACGTCTCGCCTCAACCAAAGCAAGATTCATCAACATATCGCTGATTTGCGCCTACACCCCGATGTAAAAGAAGAACATAGAACACAGAGTCCAAGGATAGCTTCTATGAGCGCTTGGAGTGCACGTACGAGCGCTGCCTCCGCCATAATATCAAAATCGTGCTTGGCGACTTCAATGGCAGGGTGGGCAAGGAAGGTATCTTTGGAACCACCGTCGGAAAATTCAGCCTCTACGACGAAACGTCTGATATATGATAGTTGCTAACTTCAAATCGATATATCTCGATTCCTAGACGTGACCCAGCGAAACTCCGGGCCACGTATAACTTGTTTTTGACCGATATAACATTTCCCGTTGGTTTCATCCCATCCAGATTTTGACTGTCGCATAGTGTACTCTGAAGAGTGTCAGGAAGCTGCAGAGAAAAATTGGCCGCCTATAGAGCCACACTGCGATCGGGCGCAACGCGAGCTACGTGGGGTTACTATAGGGAACTGAAGAAGGAAGCGAGACGTATTTGCCGCAATAAGAAGAAAGAGAGGCCCAAATACGTGAGTACGAAGAGCTTGAAACGCTGGCCGGCAGGATAAGCGCCCGAAATTTATACCAGAGAGGCAGGCGATTTACGGAAGGTTCTTGTGAGAACAACACGGCGACCTAGTGACTCATGTCCAGAACGTACTTGAATTATTGAGCGATATTTTTGAACCCTGCTGAATGGTAGCAGTACTGAAAGCTGCGGAAAAGGTGAACGCGAGCACCCAAGTCCTATCAAGTGTATTGTGTGAAAGACTGAATCCCACCGTCAACGAACTGATTGGACTTTATCAGTGCGGCTTTAGACTTTGCCATAGACCAGGTATTCACAATACGCCAAATCTTGGAAAAGACCCTCAAGAAAAGGACCGCCACACACCAATTATTTTTTGGCTACAGCTATCGACAGCACTAAATTGTCTGAATCTGGCATACCCGTAAGCTGATACGGCTGTGAAAAATGACGTTGCGCAATACCACCAGCTCCGTGAGACAATTTCAGACAAGGCCACTCCCTTTCAAGTGACTTCTTTAATCCGATGCTGGAGGAGATAATAAGAACTGAATAACTGAACCGCTCAGAAACAATTTTTTAAAGCTTTACGCATTGGCGACGGCAACTACCGCCGACGATTTAGCGTTGATCTGTATGGGCTTTATTACGACATGGACATAGTGCAGCGAATTAAAATACAGCGGCTCCGCTGGCTTTGCCATTTCGTTCGAATGGACACCGACGCTCCAGCTCTGAACTCGCAACCCGCTGGTGGTAGTAGAGAATGAGAGAGGTCATCACAGCTTTGAAAAGACCAAATCGAGAAGGCCTTGGCTTCACTTGGCATTTCCTATTGGCGTCAGTTGGCACAGAAGAGAAACGACTAGCGTGTTGTGTTGAACTCGGCCAAAATCGCTTGGGCGGTTACAGCGCTAAAACAGAAGAAAAATATGCATTAATTTGGCGAATACCAACGAGTGCTCTCTGAAAACGTTTGTGCTATGAGAACGCGAACGAGTCTACTACTTTCTGGGTAGATATCCGGGGCTGCAGTCGAAGCGACTGAAACGCCGGTCTAGCAGAGGTTCAGCCGGGTAATGCTTGATCATTATTATTGTGCTCTAATGGAATCACATAGGGTGGAGTGTGTCTCCATTTTGCACTCTATGTATTGTGAATGGGAAAACTATGTTAGTATGTCTCTAAGTGAAACAAAAGCTTATTATACAAAAAAAAAAACATTTAAATGCACGTTTCAAACTTTGTAGAACATTTGTCGAATTTTTGGTTTTATGGTTTTTATTAGATATCTCTTTTGGTTCCCTCCCAATTATTTATTCCCAACTTGAGTGAAGCATGGGCTCTTCATTGAAAGGCTGCCCAGATAGGACATTTACCATATAAGGATTTTAGATTCGATGTACATATGTTGAAACGATTTTCCACCAACAACGAAAATCATCAGGAGTCTGAAGACGTCGGTGACCGCGTTAGTTTTTCTCCACGCGATTATCTACCGGATACAAGATACTAATCAAGGAGTTAACTTCAAAAATAATAAACTCCACGATATCCATACTTGCCATTAGAGAACTACTACCTCGCATTACGATGACAAGCTAAAAGCTGCAAAATATCCTAATGACTTCACACAATGAGCGCATTTACCGTTTTCAAATACATACATACATATATATACACCCAACCATTATCGAGAATAATTTAGTCGGGCGAAAAGTGATCGCACTTACCGTTTGCAACTGCCAACCAATGAAGAATGAAGAACCATCTTATTTATACATATTCTCAAATTCATGACAACAACAACGTAGGGAAATTATTCAATTTGTAGACTCAACAATTTCGCGCGAAACACAAGGCAACTCGGCGCTCTGGCCATGCAATATCATTCAAAATTTATTGCCTTATCATAGTTTCAATTATTGGAACCAGTTCATTTTAGCAATAACTGCCAACAACATAACAGCGGCAACGGCAATTGCCAAGCAACAACAACGATGCTGCAAATTGAAAGGCAGCGCAACCGAACAACAACTACAACAATATCAACAACAAATTAAGAGTAGCCTACGCACCTGCTGTTGCAATCGAGCTGACTGTTATGGTGGCAACTGATTGGGCCGCCAAGCCAACGGAAGATCGTTTTGACCAGCATCGTTGGAGCTGCTGCCGCTAGTAGAAGGATGCTCGTTGCTCAGGAGCGTCGAGCAAACTAAATGTAGGAATGGGGTGAAGTACTAGCAGCTATGTACATATATAGTGTGTGGTACCACCACGGTGGAGTTAGTTGGTAGGTATATGTATATTTAGTAGTTAGTTTGGTGTCTTCCGTATCAGAAGGCAAACTTTAAATTATGTCAATAATTTATCCACTTCAACGGCAATGGCAAACGAAAACAAAGCAAACGAGCTAGCAAAAACAACAACATGTGCAACTCGAACTACTCGAACAACGAAATGATGACGATGATGAGGTGCACCAGCTGCCGCTGCCGCTGCCACTACCACTGCGCCTGTTGCGAGAGCCTATCGAAGGTAAAGCAGCAAAGTTGAGGCTAGAGTTGCAGTTGATGCTAGTAAATCGAGTCAGGAAGACTTTTGCTTTGCAGTTAACGGGGTGTACGGACTACAAGGCAAAACAGCAGGCAGCAGGCAGAAAGCGGCAAGCAGCAAAAGGGGCGCCCAACCAGCAACTTGTAATGTGGCAAGAGTGGCAAGCAACATACATACTTCTCGCAAATGGCGCAAGATGCAGTGCAACAGTTTGCTGCAATCTGGAAAGCAGCAGAAAGCGAAAAAGCAAGAAACGATTGAACAGGCGAGGAGGTAGCGAGCGAGAGAAGGCGATAGCAGGCGTCAAGATTTGAAGCGCTGAAGCGGCAACACGATCGACTGACTGCCAACACGACTGAGGGTATTTCATGTTGCTGCTGTTGTTGTTGTTGTAATGTTTTTTTTTTCTGCAGACACTTGTTTAGCTGCTGTTGCCGATACACTTATTACTTTAACTACTTTTTCTTTTGGTTTTTTTTTTTTAAGTATGTAAGTATGTGTGTAGTTTAGTTTTTTGCTTGGTGCCCATGTCGGTGGAAGGTTTGCAAGTTGTGTGGTTCACCGTTTGCTGCCGTTGCGCCACAAAGCTAAAATGTGGCAGCCTAGACCAGGTTTGTGCACTTGTTGTGATGTTTCTAGCTCAGAAAGGCAACTAAAATCTCCTTTCCTATACACTTACATCGTATGGAAAGCAATTTACATAAGTGCATACATACATTAGGACGGGTCAATTTTTATTTTCTTTTACTATGCGCGTATAGCATAGGAGGATTCTACTTGTAATTCCAAGCAAATTTGCCGAATAAACCATGGCTCTAAAATCAATTTGGAGTTTGCCAAATTGCGAAAACAGATTTCGAAGAAAATATAAAAAATTTTCACTGTTGCGCCTTCTGGTGGAAGTTTTCAAGTTTTAAGAAAAAGATAAGTGCAGAAATGGCTTGTAGCATGTTTTTATATAAAATTAAAGCACTTCTCTAAGACACTATAACAAAATGCTAAGAAACCTATTTTTGCAATAATCTACTTACTTCCTACAGCAAAAGTTTAATGATTTCTGGAGAGCTTTATTCTACTCGCATTAGGGCGGTGATAACTGAGATCTGATGGGTAAGTACTGGAACGAGGTATTTCACTTCAATATACTTTGGAACAAAAAATCTCTTGGAGACGAAAATATAGAGATATGTATCATATTTACTTTAAAATCCGCAAAATCCGAACAACTGACGAAAAATTTAAAAAAGATTTCCCCTACGTCCGTCCAAAAAAAATAATAATAATATGTTTTGAAATTGCCATGCAAAAATCCTTTAGATTCAGGCGTGTAGGGCGAATTTTTTTTCTGGTTCGGTCTAATGTACCTACATATGAATTTATATGTACGTGTTTACACAACCGATTCGAGCTCAGCCGCTCCACTCTGGTGCTGGGTGAAAGAAAGGTGATTTTTTTATAGAATAAATTACACACTACATTAAGTGGCTAAAGCAACTTGGAGTTGATTTGCAAAAAAATCAACAAGCCGTTGCACCACTATTTCACGTAACTAACACATACGGTTATTACAGCTGCAATAATTATGACAGTCTGCACTTAATGAACTCGAACCATGAAACTAATCCAGTTTTCAGTATACATTTCGCCAAGTCAGCAGAAAGCAGTTTATATCACTGTAGATTTTGTACGTTGTTTAGTGAAGTGTATTGGTATGATTGTATGCATATATGTAAGTATATGCATATCGATGGCTGAGTGGAAGATCGACCTATCTCGGCAGCCAGTTCGAAAACGCCCTATCTCAGCTTATTTTCAATGTAATTTTGTTTGAGATAGGGCGTTTTTGAACTGGCTGCCAAGATAGGTCGATCTTCCACGAATGTGCACGATTCTCAATCTAATATTCTCTATCTCTTTAGCAGAAAAAAAAGGCAATTTCCATTAAATCCGTTCCTGGTTATCACCTTTCCTTAATAACTAACCAACTAAGGCTCGCCGTGGACTTGTGTAAGCTTGGTTGCAATCCACTACCAAACACCTCAAGAGAGGCGAGAGCATACCGGCACGAGGATATAATCTCCCAATATCTGGCAAGTCAAAATTATTTTTATCAAACGCCCTCTTAACACCAACAAAAACTCCTCATTTGCACTGTGTCTAGGGCCTCGAGTTCGTATAATAAACAGTTGCTTCGGTCGATTTTCCTCCTTATTCAAATCTACAAAAAAGGCGTTTTACATTTCAATATATTTTTCGAAAATTCCAAGACTCCTTTTTTTGTTAGAGTGGTCGATGTATTTTTTGATATATTTATAGATTAGTTTATCGATATTGTTATCGGTATATATTTCCTAGTTTTCAATCAACGGTGTCGTTGTCAAAACAGATATTTATCGCCAGTTATAAATTTTTTGATATACATATGTATTATATATTTATGTGCTATCCATATTGATATAACTTTATTTATCAATGTTATCGAAATATTTTTAGAAAATTTCGATAAAAATTTTTGCAATACCTAGCGTTATCGATATATTTATCGTATAATTTTTCGAAGTTCTATTTAATATCCTTATTGATTAACTTTTCTTAAATTTCATTATACATTTTATTGATATTGTTGTCGATATAGTATACATGTGTATGTAGGTATGTATGTAGGATTTTCTTGGTACAGAAAATGAGTTTTTTTCGGTATGAGCGGTATGTAGTTATTGCTACTAATATCATATCATATTGCAACCGGCAATGCATCTGCGAGCGTTTAAATTAATAGAGTTCTACGGCTTTTGTGTAGTTATTATGATGTTACATACCTATGCAGTGCATAGTATGCACATATGTATGTATGAATTACAGTACAGCAGCTCACGTAGAATATTTTTCCAACATCTTTATAAGTAGTTTGTTTCAACCATCACTTACTTCAGCATCAGCTATCAACTCTAAATGCCTGTACGCGCCAATATAAATTTTCCAAACGTTGCACAGAACTTAGTGACTTTGAACTTAATATTATCTAAGGTGCAACCATGCTAGACTTAACCGCACCTCTATCACTACAGACATATGTGTGTACGTATGTATTAATTTATGTATCTTCACTTCCAGCAATGCAGTCACTTCCTTCTTAAGCAGCCTTACACTGTAATGATGACTTCGATTATAAAAATCGATCACTAACTAACAAAGCGCCACACACAAGCGATACATACTTACACATGAATGGTATGGTAGGTACTCATAGTTATGCTCATATAAACCCATTATCTATATGAATATGTATGTATGGCTGAACAAATGACTATGCTGAGGTGAGAACAAGACGAAACTAAAGACAAATACTTAAAAGGGTGCTGGAATTGAGAATTTATAAAAGGAAGCAAAAGGGAAAAATCAGCAGCCACTATAAACTGCTCAATTAAGTCGCACACGTGCAATAGCAGCTGCCACAGCAACAGCAACAACAGCAACAAAAGCAACAACAACAACAATACATTATTTAACAAAGAGAAGAAGATAAGTATGTAGTAGCGGCAACATTGCCAGTGGTTGCATTTAGTTGGGGTAACCTGAGATGAGTTACTAGTCGTTGAGTGGCCAAGGCTATGCCGAAGCCAGTCAGCCAGGCAGCAAGATTACTTATCAGCCAAGTGGAAACGAAGGCAAGTAATACAACCCACAATAAAAGTAACTAAAACTAGCTAAACAAAACGTCAATAACATGGGACGTGAGAGCAACAACAAAAGAAGAGAATATAAAGCGCAGCACTGGATAGATGAAAGCAAATGCATAGATACTTAGCTGCTCATCAGCGCCAAAAGGCTGCTAAACGAAAAGTGCTTGCAAGCAAGGAGTTACCTACATATTAATATAAGCTTTATTGTACATACATACATACATTCACACATACTTGTGCGCATTTATGTCGTAGGAAAGTTGCTAGTTGCTAGTTGCTAGTGAGCTGTATTGTATTCTCCTTGTGACACCACATTTCACCGTCTCTACGCCGATAAAAAATTATCTAAACAATTCCGCGCGCTGGCACACCTCGTTTCAGCTGGATTCAACGTCTCCTACTTTTAACAATTTCAGGTCCTCATCTTTTTCATTCAATTTTTTTTCTTCTTGCTCGCTTTGCACATCTCGAAGACATTTCAATGGTGTGCGATGTTCGAACTTAATAGGCAAGTAGCAGCGAAATATAGTAAAAAGTAAAAAAAGAGCCTAAAAATGTTGGCTTTGTTGTTTGATTTTTTTTTCGTTTCGTTTTTTTTTACTTTATTATCATTGCTGGTGGCTACCATTTAGAAATGTTGTCGCGGTTGTTAAGAGAATTCTTTAGATATGCAAATTGTTTGGTCGCCTGTGTTTCGGGGTAACATGGAAATTTCATGTTGCATTTTAGCTTAATTATATACGTTGGCGTTTAAATGGGATGCACAGCACAGCAAATGCTTGTCGAATCAATGCAAACAACTAAATAAAAACTAAAACTGTTTGGTGAGCGAGCGGCAGTGGAAGTGAAAGGAAATTGTTGTGTTTGTGCGACAGCGGCCGGTGCAGTTACGTGGCCAGTTTTGTGTTTATTTGGATTATTAAAATATTCATATGTGCCTGTATAATTTATGCTGAAACTAATTAGAGTTTTAGAAAGCAACACCAGTTACACGGCTAATTAACGAATTTTTTGTTGTGGCATTAAAGTATTTATTTATAACAAAACGGCAAATCTCAAATACTTCTCAGTGTCTAATGAATGGGACAAGCGCAACTAAAATAGGTCTTAATGTTAGCATCTATAACTGAAAGTCAGCCTCCGAGAGGATCCAAGTACAAAAAGATTTAATTTTATTTATACATATACGAGCTTCAAAGATATGCTGATTAATAGGAAAATTCTGACAACTGCCTTTCAGTTCACCACAGTCTTACAAAAGACAAAAATTTGTCTTTTGAAAGACTGACTGAAAGGTCTGCTAACGTGGAGATCTTAGAGTTCTGCAGTTTGCCTTTTAGCAATACGTATTTTAAAAATTAAATTATTTTATAAATATATGTATATTTTTCTTTTTAAAACCATAAAAATCAATAAATGAAAGAAAATTAAATTAAAAAACCAAAATTAAATTAAAATAAATAAAAACATTTTTAAAAATTAAATTGAATTAAACAATATATATTTTTATTTTTAAAGCAAGAAATTTAGAAATTAAAAGATAATTAAATACGGAAAAGAAAACATAAAAATAATTAAAAAAAGAAGAAAATAGTACTTAAAAATTAAGGAAAATTAAAAAATATATATTTTTGTATTTTTAAAACAGGATCTAAAGTTGCAAAAGAAATTAAATTGAAGAAATACTTTATAAAAAAACTAAACTTATTTAATTTTATATTACATTTTTTTTATTGTTTTTTTCAATTTAATTTTCATTTGGTTTGAGATTTAAATAGAGATATATTTTTATTTCTAAAACAAAATATAAAAATTCAAATAAATATAACTAAAAAGGCAAAAAATAAATTAAAATCTTAGAAATTAGTGAAATATCAAATGAAGGGAAAACTAAATTGAAAAAAATGAAAAATATTTAAAAATTAATAAAAAAATTAAATAAGTTAATCTAAAGAAAACCTTGTTTTTTTGTTATTTATTTATTTATTTATTTTTTTGTTATTTCTTACCCTTTTTTGTTTTTTAATCATATTTATTTGAAAAATTTTAATCATGATTTTAAATTTTAATTCTATTTTTTTTCGTTTTTATATATTTATTTTCTTTTTTGCGTTTAATTTTCTTTGAAATTTGAAATTTTATTTTTTTTTTATTTTTTTAATATCATTTACTTTTTAAATTTTTTACAAATTTTACAATTTTAATGAAATTAAATAAAAATTTATTTTTCTTTTTAAAATCATATTATTAAATCTTTATACATAATTTTCGGAAATAAGAAAATATGGATTTTTATTTTTAAAACAATAATATCCCCCAAAAAAATATGAAATAAAATAAGTTTCTAATAATTGAATAAAACTAATACTAACTAATAAAACTAATCTTTCTTTTTTAAGAAAATGAAACCTTGTAACAAGAGGAAAATTTTATTTAAAAAAAGAAAAAAAATCCGCGACACCAGGAATGGAATGCCGACGTTTCTCCAAACTTGGATATTTCGAACGGGCGCGCGCCGGTGCTTTTTTCACACGGCTATTGCGACCGTTGGAGCGAAGCGAGCTAAATGGTATACAGGTGCTTTCTCTCAAAATTGCTTTTAATCATTAGTGGTGAATGAAAGAGCTTTTTTCTAAAAATTTTGGTCTAGAATAACAAAAGTCTTTTTACTGTCGTAACCCCGTAATTTTGAAGATAACAGAGCGTTTTCACCTTTTTAGTAATGGAACATTTGAAAATATCCTTTAAATTTGGTTGTAGCTATTCACGAAGGCGCCAGTGACCCGCAATCGTGGCTATTAACCTAAAAATCCCATTTCTTGACCTCCTTATTAGCTCTTCAGTTTTTGTTTTTTCGTAGTGCGGTAACCTTCTACTTGCAGCTTTAAAGGATTGTAGATTGTTCCATTTTGACTCAGGCATTCGTGCGAATTGCATGTGTATTTCTCTGCATTTCCCTTTTGATTACTCAGAGTGGACAGTTTATTGACTCAGCTTCAGATTCATCAAAAGATGCTCCTGCCGTAACCGATTCACCTGCCCGGAAACCCTAACGTAGATTTGAAATCTCCGCGTAATTTGTCGGTTGGTGATATCAATGCCAAACTGCTGATTGGTCACCCGAGAAAATGTAGAGGTTTTGTGCTTCTGCACAAAGCCATTTCAATCTCCCAACACTTCCGCTTGAAAAAAAAAACTATCAAGTAAGCTAGTTGGAATAAGAAGGAGGTTTCCAGAATTTCAGAGAATACCTTGCCATCCATACCTCAGTCCATTTTGGAACCGTCAGTGAGAGTTTGCCTTACTATGCCGATCTTCAAAAGCCTTACCCTTTAGGTTTTATTCCAGAATCCGTTTCACATTCGTATTTGCGGCGTTCTATGAGCATTGGATGTAGAATCGCATTGAACTCACTCATGAATCAAAAGGTTAGAAAGATTGGTGCCAGTAAAACTTGTCGTGCGAGAACCCTCAATTTATTACACACCTATTAAAATTCACATAATGCATTCTGCTTCATTCAGACTCAGGAGGTCCTTGCACCATTCATCTGGGATGGGAACTTTGGAGCATCCACCTGGATACATCATCTATACACCGATGGCTTCAAAATAGTACGCGGAGTTGTAACAAGTACTTTCTTTGGCTCTATGCGGCTAAGTGGATGAGTCCATAACCTGGTTTTACGAATGTTTTTCAAGCAGATTTTCTACGTATCTCCCAGGATTCCTAATTACCACGTAGCTTAGACCCCCTCCAAGGCTAGTTAATTGTCTTTCTCTTGGACAGTCGGGCCTCCATTATGGCCCTGGCGTCCCTTAAAGGAACGTAAAAGCTGGTTAAAGAACACAAAATTCTTTTGAATAGAGTAACTAATTAAATTAAAGTTTATTTACAAATGAAATTTAGGTTTCTGGTTATCGCAATATCCCTGAAAACGATGGGGCCTTTCGGGGCACTATTCGGTTTCAAAATTGAGTATAAGCAAATCAATCGTTCCACTTGGCTTTGCATTGTGCCACCTCCAAGGTGTGCTTCACAAAGAACATCGAAGCAGGTACTTAGATCGAAGTAGTAGATTTAGCTTAGGTTCTTGGGCATAGCAATGTCGTTAGAAGCGATGCGTTTCCCAGGGATTCTTCTATAACGACTTCAAGCGGTAATGATCTCACCCTGAACTGTTTATAAAACGTAGATCCGAGGATGCCAGATTAGTACCAGTTCCCAGTTGCTCAGAAAACCACACAACGTGCCGTTTGCACAATATTCTGAACAGTCCTACTACGTTTATAGTTTCATTCATTTTCGCAAAAGTTTATCGGAAATATTCGACAAAAAAAAACCACACCAAAAAAAAAAAATAGACGATCATTGGACGTAGTACACACTTCCATCCTGCACATCCACATACATACATACATGCATAAAAATGTATGATATTTAAATTTGCATGACTTACACATATCACTTTGCCACATGTCATTGATATACGATTGTGCATTTATTTGCATATTTTTGCACACTTCACCGCACCAAAACCACACAAAAACTGGATATAATCCCACAAGTACTTACTCAACAATTCATGCATATACTACTACATACATACATACATATATATATATTTATTGGTAAAAGTATGCATGTACATGCGAGTATTTCAGCACGTCAGATAAATTTACAACTGTTTGATTGATTGCAAATACAACACTGTCGTGCAGCCAGTTAGTCCGGTCAGCCCGAAATCCGTGACAAATGTTAATTTTTATACAGTAGGAGAGTGGATACAAAAAATTTCAGCGATTAAAAGTGTAGTGCAATGCAATGAGTCAGACGTTCGTTCGGATTTATGGTATGACAATCAGCCATTGGAGGAAAAAATTAAATTTAATGAAGCGTATATCTCTTTTGGTGACTAACCAAATATTCTTATTTTCCAAATGTTTTCCAAATGCATACAAACCACGATGCAATTTTTTGTTTAGATATTAAAAGTGTGTGGTATGTATGCAACATTTCATTTCATTATGTCATTTATTGAGGGTAGAGCTGTCGAACTGAGGTGAGAGAAGAGCAGGTTTTGAAGGACATTAGGAGAGATGTGAGCACAGCAAGTCGCGGCCTATTTTAAATACACGCAAAACAATACATTTATGAATATGTCACGACACTCCTAGTTTATGAAGTTATTGAAATTATTTGATTTTAAACATCGAAATTGCAAGTTCGTTTCTTTAAATGCCTTCAATCGGCGTGTGTCCCTAGAAAAATCTATGTAGCAGTTCGAATCTAATAGGCGGGCACCTAGATTGGTTACGATAGGTTGGAGTCAGTTTGGGATCAGTACATTAACTATGATACAAGAGTATTGCCCATAGAAATATTTTTTTACACAAAACTGCTCAATATCTTTTCGGGGTTGATCTCAATTGGTTGGCTTTACAATATGTAGGACCAGCTTTATGCAGATCGCTTAGTATACCAAGGCTTTTTATACCCGAGCGCACTTGTGCACAAGGGTATTATAACTTTGTTCACATAACGGTTGTTTGTAACAGGCAAAACGAATCGAGATAGATATAGACAAATGTATACATAAATGATCAGAATCAAAAGAGAAATCGATTAAGCGGTGACTGTCTGTCCGTCCGTCTGTGCACACGATAACTCGAGTAAAAATTGAGATATCTTAACGAAACTTGGTACGTGAACTTGTTTTGGGCGTAGGACGGATGGTATTGGAAATGGGCGAAATCGGACAATAACCACGCCTACCTCCCATATAACGGTAATTTTAAGAAATACGAAAACTGCGATATTTTAGTAACTACTGAAGATAATTCACTCAAAATTGATACTTACAATGAGTTTCAGACGGAAAACATGAATATTATAAATTTTTGGAAAATGCGCGTAGCCACGCCCACTTATGGTTACATGTGTATATCTTGGTAACCGCTGCACCAATTTCTTCCAAACTTGGCACAGTTGTTGGCCTTAGTACAGCATACTAAATGGCTGAAAATTTAAAAAATCGGACAATAACCACGCCTACCTCCCCAAATAACGGTAATTTTCAGAAAAACGAAAACTGCGATATTTTAGTAAATACTGAAGATTATTCACTCAAAATTGATATTAGCAATGAGTTTTAGACGAAAAATAATAATATTATAAAATTTTGGCAAATGGGCGTAGCCACGCCCACTTATGGTTACATGTGTATATCTTGGTAACCGCTACACCAATTTCTTCCAAACTTGGCACAGTTGTTGGTCCTGGTACAACATACCAAATGGCAGAAAATTTCTAAAATCGGACAATAACCACGCCCACATCCCATATAACGGTAATTTCGAGAAATACAAAATCTTCGATAAATCAGTAAATATTGAAGCTAATTTATTCAAAATTGATGGTTGCAACAATTCTTTCCCAAGAAATACGTTTATGACAAAATTTTGGAAAATGGGCGTAGCACCGCCCACTGGTGATCACATATATGTATCTCGCTAACCGTTCTAGCAATTTGTAACAAGCTCGGTATGGTTATTGTGCTTGCCACATAAAAGCAAACCGTTGAAAATTGTTGAAATCGGACTAAAATTGAGGCCGCTTTTCATATAACGGTAAATTTCAGAAATGCTTGAAATTTCAATATTTCGAAATTTAAGGACGCTAATTAACTTAAAATGTATACACCCCGGCTTATCATGTAGCGGTAGCTTTCGGAAAGGTAGAAAACATATATTTAATACTTGCGCCGGGTATTTAATGTTCGGCTCCGCCCGAACTTAGACTTTCTTACTTGTTTTTACATAAAACTGCTCAATATCTTTTCGGGGTTGATCTCAATTGGTTGGCTTTACAATATGTAGGACCAGCTTTATGCAGATCGCTTAGTATACCAAGGCGGTTTTTTTAATTTCCTTTAGAAACCAGACAATTTTACCTGCTTTGAAAATGAATTTACTACTAAACTGACTCCGAAGTATAAGAGCGTAGCTCTTTGCTAAGTAAGTCACATAGACAAATATGAAGTTCACAAACTTTTTTGTTAAATGTTTGGAAGGGGGTTTCTTCTGATACTTTATAGTCTTGTTGCACATAGTAAGGCGTTCAAATGGAATAATGGGCGCTTTTATAAGACGTAGCTGTTTAGCTCAACTGCTACGAACTGTTGGCATCTGTTGGACCCAACAATTACGTCTTAGAAACGGCTTGATGAATATGCTGCCAAATGAACAGCTGATAAATGTAAAGAAATGAAATTGCAATAAATAGAGATAGTTGCGCCGATAGTATTTAGAATTCAACGCTGAGCTGCCGCCGTGTTGAAAAAATCTTTCAATGGTATAATGAATTAAACAGTGTATAATTATATAGCAAACATCTTAAAAACTTATATTTAGAAACGTGGTATTAGTATAAAATATTTTAGCTACTTTATAACATCAGTAATATAAAATAGAATAAATTTGTTTGCAACTGCCACCTAACAAATCGGCGTTAAATTTAATACAAGCGGCGTAAGTCTTTACGATCAGCTGTTTAAGCTAAGCCCAACACGTTGAGTTCAGGTAGCGTAAAAATTTTCCGCTTGAAAAAAATGGCGGAAAGTTGCCAACTGTTGAGCTGAGCGGAACTACTCAACTGTGTGTTTCGAAGACAAACACTCAACAGTTTAACAACAGCTACGTCGTAGAAACGCGCCCAATGTTTTTGAAGCTTTTTCTGACAGAAATACACTCGCAGCTGTATCGTTCGTTTCTGAAGGTTGACTTAGTCAACTTTTTCTGATATTTGGATGTTCTGCTGATCTGGTATTGATCCCGGCGCATACATACAAAGTGGAAGTGCGCTACTCCGATCATTCAATTTTTAGTGGTCACAAAAAGTTTGATTATGATCCCCAGTACATCCCACAATAAGTCATATGTGGCAGGTGTCATCAAAGTGTTCATAAAAAATAGTGAACGAGTCGCTCGTTAACGACTGTTACCATTCGCGCCCAGAGCTTACGGAAAAATTAAAAAATTAATAAGAAATAATTTAAGTTTGTCAACAACTTGACTTACCAATCAGCAAGACTGGAACGCCACTTCCGAATGGGATTTAAATGACAATGCTTAAATTAAAGCACACACATCGCATTTGTAGGTACGTAGTGAGTATGTATGTATATATTCAAACCCCATGCAAATGCAGCACCGCTGGAATTGATTAAAAATCACATAGAGAATAAAGAAGATACAATGGAGACGTAATCATGGCCACTGAATCGCAACAACGCAGCCCAAAATGACAACAAGTGCTGTATTTGCTGAGCAGAGGAGCCAACGGGCATTCCAAATAACAGACAGACTCACAGACATGGGACAAACAAACAGATAATACGACATCCTGTTGACAATGCACAACTGGGCAACTGAGCAAACGGCAGCCCAATCAATGATGAGCTAACCTGGCAGGCGGACAGTCAGCCAGTCGGACAGTCAGCCAGTCGGACAGTCAGCCAGTCGGACAGTCAGCCAGTTGATGGCGGCTAGTATGTGCGGCTGTTAGGCAGCCATTCATGTGCATATTATCTCGTGTTTTTCGCGGCACAACAACGTAAATCTCAACAGACGAAGTCGCGACAACGGCAGCGTTAAGTACTCTCGTAGAATGACCCGTCGGGCATGTGGCAGCGTGTGCGCCAGCAGTTAGCAGGCAGGGTACAGAGAGCTGAATGACAGCGTTCAAGGGTGCAGGCGGTGGCAAAATGTGGACCACCAGCTATGCTGCGGTAGCCCAGTTTACCAACTTAATTGAGCATTCTCGAAATATAGTTTGTGAATATACACGTACATATATTCATATATGAATGTGAATACAAATAAAGGACCGATATGTAGAAGCAAAAAAAAAACAAGAATGAAATTAAATAAACACAAAATCAGGCGAGAGGAAAAGAAGAGAAATTAATGTAAGCTAGTGGGTAATGCAAACGAATAACATACAAAAATGAAATTGTTTAAACGAACGAAGAATGAACAACTTAAGTCACTGCCTTAAGTACTTATCAGCGATGCTAATCGTTGATAAAATCAGGCGAGAAAGGAGACGGCGAGCGACAACGACAGCGACTGGACAGTCGGACACAATGCAAGCCGATGGACAAGCGGCACAAAGGTTTATATGCCCGTGTTTGTATGTACGTAGTAGGTACTTCTACATGACAAATGAATGAAGATGTGAAGCAACTACTTATGAGCGCCCAAAATTTCAAAGTACGTAGTGCATAGGGCAAGTACTTGGGCGGTGAAAGTGCAATGGCTTTATTATTAAAACAAAATAAATAATTTTTAAGGAATAGCGCCATTAATTGACCGACTGATCAGCTTGTTTAAGTACGCGTATGATCGCCAATCGCTCACTCTCTTCCAAGCCGCACGCTGGCTAACAAGCCCCCC
>NW_023458565.1:5701077-5741037 GCF_013731165.1 Rhagoletis pomonella | reverse complement strand
AAAAAAAGATGCATATCGGGACACACTCAGCAGCACTAGCTCACTATGCCTATGTACATATGTATGTAGATATGTAGATAGGTACACACGCATTCGAAACCTGTGTGTATTTCATTTCCAGTGCATTTACGTACACGATTCCTGAAAACCCACACGCATGCGCAATGCAAAACCACAAATAAAACACTCAACGAAGAAGATCTTAGGCTGCAGATTGTCGTTAGCATACATACATGCTTCATACATATTTAATTTGTATACATATACCATGTACCTAAGTACGCATATACATAGTTTTTATGCAAGTAAATCTTCAAGAAAGTACTTCTTAAGTGCACAGACATGCGATTGATGTTGCTTTTGTTTTTTTCTTTATCATTTGTAGTCTGAGGCAGACAAGCTCATTACCAACGCATAACAGAATCGTACCTAATATATTCGTACACACTTAAGTTCTGGTAAGTTTCTTATAAAAGTAAAAATATAGAGGACCGTGAAAGGACTGTTAAAAATGGGTTATTCAAAATTGGAACATAACCGCAGATTCGCAATGCATACCGTGATAAAAAAATAGCTGCTACCAGAAGAAATTTCATTACGATTTGAATCGAAATTATCCAGGCGTCGAATCAAAGATTTATTAAAAACAAAAATCGCTTGGAAAAACATCTTTATGTAATGATAGTTTTTTAACAAATTAAACTACGTACAAAGAGTAAGTCAGGTGGAGAACGACACTGGTTGCACTTTCCCGGGGTGCATTGGGCACTCTAAATGAGCTATATGTATGTAGTTAGTGCGAGTACCAGGCAACTGCATCGCAGATGAATTGGCACGGCAATGCGCGTATTCCACTTTTATTATTAGGTGAATAGAGGATGCTTTGAATATCCTATGTGCTGGATCGCACGTTACAACTGGCCTAAATTATATAAGTTAAGAGAAGATTTAGTTCTGAACTGGAGCGATCTCTGTTTCGACATGTAATCGTGGTTATTAGTGACCCAATGCTGGCATGCGGTTGAAGGACTTCTGTCGTTGCTGCCGCTATAAAGAGGAAATCGGTAGTTCTCTACTCTCCTACCTACGATTTTTTGGTTTTGAATAGAACGACGGGTAGAGTTCACTTTTAAACGGTTTGATAATTCCAGTAGTCGTTGGAAGATAAAGGGATTCAGAGTATAATCTCTCGCCTTATTCCGTTGTTAATGTCAAGATGGGACTAGATTTTGACTATAAAAAAACTATAATTTCCTCTCCCAATAATTGAAGTACTATCTTTAGCATATCCAAGCAGCTGATAAATTCGATTCTGTTGCTGAATAGTTTTAGATCTCAACACTTAACAAACTCCTATTTCCCCGAGTCGGTAGCCAAAAAAAAAAGGTCCGTACGGATTGAGGACCGCGTCCCTCGTGTCGGTTGGGCGGGAAAGGAGGGTAAGCTGTGGCCAAGACAGTGCTTACAACTAGCCAGACAGCTGCGGCAAACCACCATTTCGGGCATTAAAGTAACTCCAGTTCCTTGATATCTCTCACTGACAAGAAAGGGGTGCGGAATGGTAGTGCGCACTTCTAACCACTATACAACGGCAGCCGCAAGTCAATATATTCAGGGTTTAGGCTATCTGTGTATTTGGATAAAATTCGGTTGTCCGGTTATCTGGCTTACCGAATAACCAAATGAACGGATATTAACCGGATATGCGGATAACAAAAAGGATCGGATACTAAGCGGCTATTCAGATATTATTCGTATACAGATATATCCGAATGTACGGATAGTCCCAGCCTTAATATACATACATATCTACATAGTGGATTCATGAAAATTCCAGTAGCGAAATTTCTTTCAAAACTTAAGCCACTTGAGAATTGCTATGTATGTAGTTGTGTACGCTTAAAAATTGTTCCTTGTTTTTTATTTTATTCCACGTTTTTATCATTTATTTGTGTAAACAAATGATAAAAATCTTCCACAAAAAGGCATGCGCAACGAGTATTTGGGCAATACATATACATATGTATGTACATATACATACATACATACATTGTCCCTTCAAGTGCAAACTTTGCCTAATGTGCACTTAAACGAAACATAAAACATCAAAATAAATGATAACGGAAAGAGTAAGCAAACTTCAAACAAAGGTATAAACATACATACACACATAGATCAACATGCATGCATTCATATCTACCCTACAGTGAAAAGCCAAATCAGTCAGTGAAAATACTAGTTCATTACCTAGTATGTGCTAAAGCGATGGCCTACCAAATCGACAATAGCTAAGGACTTAAAGCATTCAGCGACATCTGATTTTGCATTGGCAAGGCCAAAAATAAAATGCAGTTAATTCTTTTTCTTACAAATGTCAGCTGTGGCGTCGCGTGAAGACTACCGATTCTGGTTCTGAGATCGCAGGTTCGAGGCCGCTTGAAGGTGGTTTAGATTATTATTATATAAATTAAATCAATGTAAGTAAAAATAATTATTTCACTTTAAATATAAATAACAAATTGGAAAATCGAATTCCATTGCAGAAAAACCTACATATGTAAAGAAATACTTGTGCCATAAAAAAAAAATATTAAATTAAAAAACTTCTTTTTTATTAGATTTAAAAATTACAATTTAAACCCTTGAACTTGAACCTTGGACGTCAGGAAGACCACGCCAGTGCTTTGCTCTGTCGGCCATTCCGAGTGTTGGAGCGCCGCGAGCAAAATGGCATACTTATGCTTTTCACGGGTGATGAATTGTAGTAGGTGCTGATGTATAGCCTGACAATTGACCTTTCGTAGGACATCGCTGTGTTAAAAATACCAGTCGCTAACATTGAAGAAGGATAGAACGTGAGCTAGTTGAGCTAAAATGCAAACTGGTAGAATTCTAGTTCACAACGAATAGCTTTCCCTGCAGGGTATGTACAGTCTGTATCAACATATGTATATAAATATGTATGTATGAATTTTACTGTGCTTGCATTTCTTCAAAGCAAACTTGGCGCTCACATTTCATTTTTTATCGCTTTTCAGATGTTGTTGCAACGCGATTCACAGAAGGAATAAAAGCAATGCAACAAAGGTGGCGGCCGCAGCTGATGGCTAACACAAAACAAAACCAAAATAAAATTTATGCCACATACACAGGCAGACAAACAGTCAAACAGAAAAACAGAGCGTCAGTAAGAGCAGCAGCAGTGTCTGATTAATTTCTTCTGATAACAGGTTCATTTGCTTTGCATTGCTTTACGCACATAACAAACTACATACAAAGTACTTAAGGCCAGATTGCATTGTGAATTTGTTGTTGTTGTTGTTCTTTTTTTTGTTTAAATTGTAGTTTAATTTGTAAATAGCGCGAGCACGCATGCGCAATGCACAATTACAGGGATTGTCTACGCATACATACATAAATGAGTACACGTTTCTACAGGGCCGTAGGGAGTTGGGCCGGGCCCTAGGAAAGATGCCATCGGCAGGCCCTTTAAATTTGAATATTTTTTTTTTTTTGTAAATCTATGAAATATTTTTTAGGCTTTTCGGTCAGCAAACATCGAGACGACGCATTCATAAGAAATGGTACGAGCCACAACATTCAAATTTTTTGATAAAAAAATAGTGTTTGAAAATATGCTATCTGAAAAAAAAAGTAAAAAAATCACAATGGTAGCTCCGAGTATTGCGCAATATTTAAGTATACTATTACGGGGTGCACTTTAGAATAATTTAAGTTATGATTTTTGTTTACACCGAAGTTGAGTAAAATTATTACATTACAAATTTACAAATTTTTTTCGAGTATGCAGTTTTGAAGCCCATTAAATTCTAGTATAACAAAGTGCAAGGTTTAAGCTATTGCAAAATGGCGTTGATTTTTAATATTTTTTATGTTGACGGCTTTTTGCACTTTTTTCTTATGGAAGAAACTGCGCAAAACCGTTTTCAAAGAAAATTAAAAAAAATTAACGCCACTTTTGCAATCGCTTAAAACTTGCATACTCAAAAAAATTTTTAAATTTGTAATGTATCATTTCACTCAACTTCGGTGTAAAAAAAAATAATACTATAATACTATACTTAAATATTGCGCACTACTCAGAGCCAACATTGTGATTTTTTTTTTAATTTTTTTTTTGAGATGGTATATTTTCGAAAACCAATTTTTTCCATCAAAAAATTTGCATGTGAAAAGTTTTTCAAGATAAAAAAAATTGTTTAATATTTTTTTTTTCATAGAGAATTTTTATGTATGCATGTGTGATTTTTTTTTTAATTTTTAAAAATGTATTAATTAAGCTCAAATTTAATATTTATTTATTATTTATGTTTATCCATCAACCCTAAAAATGTGAAACAAATCAAACACATGAAGTGTGAACCCCGTCCATTTTGGTATGGAACACCCTATATGCACTTTTACACTCATCATGGAGACATATGTTGTTTTAGCCATATACATATGTATGTATATGTAAGTATGTAGGTACATAAACTTCTTCACTTTTGGCATTTTCTTCGAAGGTATGCATACATGTACGTATGTATGTATGTAAGTAGAGCTTGTTATTATCGCTCGAGTAATTACTTTTATCTCTGTTGTGTCGCACATTTGTGCCCCGGCGACCGACCATAAAGGCTTTTCAACACGTTTACAACCTCGTGTTTGTCTCTTTTACTTAATTATTTATTATTGTTATACCAACATTTCACTAGAAATTGCTATACATAAGCACGCATCGTGTGTTCCGATATCAGCGCTCGACATTTCGAGTAAGCGGCACATTAAACGCCTCTCCACAATTTAATATGAGTTGCACGTTGTCATCTTCAGCGACAGACCAGACGCGAGACTACGCAACGCAGATTCTTATCTACACACATATGTATGTACCTACAACAATACTGACATACATACTTACGTATGCACACATTTCTGGCTGGCAAGTATACGAATTTATGGAAAGTCATACCACTGTCAACGGATTGCGCTTTCGTAACAGGCTAAAACAATATTATGGAATTAGCACGGTCACACCCAGCCAACGCCTGTTGAAGACATTTGTTGCAAAATCAACAGCTCATATAACTTGTCACGGAGGCAATGAATACCCCACGAGAATTTTGGGGTAGAAAGGAAAACAATATCGACACCGGCATGAACAAGGCTTTATTTTGACACCAAGCAAAAGTTACGGTCTTTAGATGAGGTTACAAAGATCACTCAAGAGGCCGTACAAACTCTCGCATTTCTCCATATCGCCTCGTACGTCTCTTTAAATCTCGAAGAAATGGTTTCCATATTTTTCAAAAAAGTTGTTAGTTAATTCTTGGTTGTAACAGAATAATAGACACCGCGACCTCAAAGATCTTTTGTATCTCTCAACGACAGTCCCTAACCCAGCATGGCCAACATAACTTCGGCTTGCCCAAATAATCCAAACAGGACATTGGTAGGGGTATTCCTTCCAACAAAGAGTTCCACCATTGAAGATTTAAAATAAATCCATCTTTGTCTGGCCAAAGCCAGACAGTGATAGAGAATATGCTCTGAAGTTTCATCATCCTCGAGGCAAAGCCGGCATTCCGACTCTGTGAATGCACCTATTCGGTGCTAGTGGAACCGCAATTGGTTGTGACCGGTCGGGTACTCAGAAAGTAGCCTGATGTCATTTCTATTTACCAAAACAATGTCGTTTCTGTTGAAAGGATAGCCGAAGAGCCTGACCAGTCTAAGGCCCCCACGGCTTGTAAGTACTTACTGCGTTCCCACACCCACCTGTGTACCCACTCAGTAATTAAAGCTATCGAAGAGGACCAACTGAGACCGCGTAGTGGTTGAGGTTCCGAAAAGGCACTTGGCGATCCTTCTCGTGCCAACTCGTCGGCGATAGCGATGCCTTCGATTCCAAAATTTAGTCTCTTTAGTCATGGAGTCAGAGATTTATCCAGAGATCCTGGATAAAAGTATGGAGAGTTGTACATACCAGGAGCGACTTTAGAGCAGCAGTTGAACACGTTCTAATGGATCCACTGACGGATAGACATGCCAATCATTGCAGTTTGTTAAGGCGAAGTATGGAAGTTTTTTGCAGTGTCTTCTGCCATTATGCTATGGATGCATAGGACACAATCCGACGGACGATTATACGGTAGAGCCACTCCCCATGATCTAACAAAAATTCTTCTGCAGGCCTCCATGACCCATTCTTTCAAGATGGAAGTTCCAATTAAGTCGCTCATCTATCGTAATTCCCAGATATTTGACCTCATCGGAGTGTTAAGCACTGTCCCTCCAAGAGTGACCGGACCAAGGTAAACGGTACCAGAACAGCCTCCAAAAAATTTATGCTGAGGCCCTTCTTGGCACACCAGTTTGAGACCACGCGGAGAGCGGCACATATAACGTCAGAGGAAGTACTGCCGAAATATGTATGTAGTTGAGTTTCTTCTGTCAACTTACTTTCAACTGAGCAATCATATTATTTTGCCTATCACTTTTTATACACGTCAATCGAGCTTAAAAATGTCGCAACATACATACATACATATATATATATATAGCCATTTATATGCATAGACTGCCAGCACTCTACTTAGCGGCTATAGCAGGTAAATTTTACAGCCTCGAAATCTACAATCAGCTTTGACAAATTTAGGTTAGCCTGTGTGATGCGCTATCTCACGCGCTTGCCATTAAGTCCAGTCCGTCGCGCCCAGGTAAAATGTTTTCAGAAGGCGAGGCTGCTGTGCTGTATCATTTATGCATGTACGGATACATGCGTTGAATATTAAAAATGAACTTTTGGGTTAAAAGGTTTACATTTCCTCTTGTATGTAGTCAGTTCATACATCAATCGCTTTGCATGCCACACAAATGACACTGGTGATAAATGGCGTTCTTCGAGACGATCAACATAGACAAATATGGTTCCTTAAATTACTGAAATTTGGTTTATGGCATATTTGCCATAGGCTTGGTTGGTATAGCCTAGATCCATTATAGCACTCATTTTTTTCTCCTCTTGTTTTTCGCTTTAACCGAGAATCGAAAATACCAAAAGAAGTTAGGTCCATCTGCACCTGGTCTTTGCATCGCAAGGGAGGCCCTTCCTCTTCCTCTGCAATTGCCAGCGAGAGCGTTCCATTCTTTGCGGTATTTGCCAACTCGCAAAGACTCGTAAATCTGCCCCTCGAACACTTCTCGCCTGGTCAGGTTTGTTGGCGACTTGTGGGTAACGAGGTGACATCACCTCGACACTATCTTCCTTCCAACCTTTAGGAAGTCTCGGGTTTGATATTAGTCATCGATTGATTTTATAACTACGAGGATAGAAGTATTTAGATAAGCTTTTAATTTTATTTAAAGACAAAAATGAACGAAATTGGGGAAAACAGTTCTAAATACAACAACTGCGCATGCACATATGAAATTTTTCTCGCTGTTTTTGCAAAGAGTTCGACGACTGCATTATCAGCGCAACAGTGAAGTGTTGAAAACTCATCCAAAGCCGATTCAACAGTACACAAATTAAAAATTCCAGTCAGCTGCGACAGTTTTACTAATTTACAACACCTTTGCTTGCAATGAGAGTAAAAAGTGATACAACCAAGTTTTAAGCTACGTATTTGCAAATGTAAGTAGTTGAAGAAGAAGTAGAGGCATAGTGTAAATATGTGCTTGAAAAGTTTCATAAGTGAACACTTTCACACTTGACAACTTGCTTTGTCTACGTATAGATTCAAATACGTATAGACATTAGGGTGATCCACATTTTTTTCTTTACAAGCACTGAAGAATATCGAAAATAGGGAGGCACGTATTTTTCGATTAAATCGCTAGTTGTCCCTATATTTCATGTAGGCGAGAATACATTTTTTTTTCATAGAATTGCTATAAATCTTTAAAAATGAATATTTTTTGATGGCTTAGAAATCTTTCCCTTCGGCAATCTTCAAACAATAAAATTATGATTTATGTGTATTTAAATTTGAAATTTCACTAAATAGTTTTCCATAACAGATAATCTATCCCCTTACCTGGATATATAATACGCAAAGAGATTTTTTGTACAGGACATAAGATCAGCACCGTTCGTTCGATTTTTAAAAATGAGGTGTCAAATTAAAGAGTTTGGGTTGTAAATTTTACTTTTTCGAAAAAGTTGCCACCTGTTAATCAATTAAAATCAAGTTACTTATTAATCAATGCCATCGAATCCGCATCCTGCCTTCGATTTTCACAAGTTACAAGTCAAATTAAAGGACTTGTACTGCAGACGTGCAATATATTTTTACCTTTTCGAAAAGAGTTGCCACCTTTTAAAAAATTAAGTCCAAATTATTTAAAAAGTTAAATCAATTATAACAAGATGGTTATCAATCGAAATGGGTTTGAAAAGCTAGGTTTCTTAATTTGCTGCCGCCTGTTTAAACAATTAAATTCAATTTGAATTAATGTATTTACTTTAACGAGGTAGTATGTAAATGAAAATATTTTGAACATGGTTGCCACCTCTATAAGAGTCGAAATCACACACAAGTTACATAAATTGTTAAAATATGAATGTCAAATATAAGAGCGTTGAGAAATCTTTGGTTTGAACATACAGAATTTTTAAGGTGTTTGGGAAGGGCAGATGGCAAATCTGTTGAAACTCAAATTATTTAATACGTTAAGTGAATTATTAAAAGGTCGATATCAATCGAAATGGTTTTGAAGGGGCTGTATTCCTGAAGTATATTAAAGAGGGTTGCCACCTGTTTAAAAATAAAATTCAACTTGAATTAAGTCATTTAGGTAATTGAAATATTTATCACATTATGGGTGTCAGACGAAAGAACGTTAAAAAAACGTTTGAACATTTGGAATATTTTTGAGGTGTTTGATGTGGTTGCCACCTGTTCAAAAAGTTAAATTCAAATCAATTATTTAAATATGGCTATCCATCGAAATAAACCCAAACGCTATATTTTTGAACTATATTTAGAAGGGTTGCCACGTGTTTAAAAAATTAAATTCAGCTTAATCCATTAGCTAATTCAAATACATACATCCATATGTATCCCAATGTCAGGCGAACGATTCTTAAGAAGATTTTAGTTTGAAAAAAAATTTGTAAAAGGATTTCCACCTGTACATATATACATATATACCAGATCTGCATGGCTCTTTCGAATTTCCAAAGGGAGATGTCAAATTAAGAAATTTAACCTTTAGATGTGCAATTACATTTTTTTTAGTTAGAACTTTTTTTAACTGTAAGGGTGATTTTAAATTTGATGTAATTAAGAACCGGCACCACGCGGGGCTTCTCTTGATGAAATTACACACACGAATCCTGTATAGCTCTGTTTAATATTTGGAATATTTTTTGAGGTGTTTAGAAGGGGTTCTACGACAAAATGTATTTTCTCCATCCAAATCTATGGAAAAGTTTAAACCACAGCGGAACGTTTAACGGTAACCGACTTCAAAGTATATACAAAATACGAGTCTCCTTATTTTCTTTCTTCTATAATTTTAAGGGGTGCCACAAAGCTAATTTTCCTTGGGATTTTTGGATCACCTTAATATACATATGTAAATGCAGAAGTAAAGTGGAAGGTATCTTTGAACTTTTTAACACAGTCTGGTGAGTAGTAAGCTATTTGCATATATGTATGTATACATAACTCAAAGAATTCTATGTAAATAAAATGAGTATAGGTAGGAGAAAACAAACTGAAACTCAAATAAAATTGACTTTTAGGAAGCATTAATTAACGGCTTTTAGGTCGGGCGTTGACTACGGTGGCAACCGCAAGCGCCGTTTTCTATGCGTAATGTACGAACCAACCTTCATATCTAAGTGCATACATACATATGTATGTAAATGTGGATATGTAATTCATTTGCCGGTCAACAACCATCGGTCATTGGTGTAAACACCAACAACTTGGCCGACAGTCTGGCTAATGGCAGAACAAACACAACATACCGCGTTGATGGCAAAGTCAAAGCGCAACAAGTTAAAAGCAAATTTCAGCTAACCAAACCGCAACAACTACTACAACAATAACTACTACAATAATAATAACAAATGAAATGTTAATAAACACAAGTTGGGACCGAAAACCGAGAAGACAATGGTCAGACGAGCAGAGAGCAAACAACAAACAAGTCGAAGGCGAGCGAATACAGCAGCGGAGTTGGGAGTTTTTGTAGAGGAGCTAGCAAATAAGTAAGACTGCGAGGAGGCAGACGATGGGGGGAAGAAAATGAGATGAGCTTTGCGGCAGCGCAGTGGGGGTCGCGAGGAATGTTGTACAAATTCAAGCTTCCTTATTTGCTTACAGATGCTGCTTTGCGGCATGCAGCTGCCCGTAGAAGGTTCGTATGAAGGCAAAGCAGCAACGCCAACAAAACGAATAACAACAGTGGTAATTACAAAAGTAAGCAAAGAACACATACATACATACATATAGACATATGTATATACGCAGCAAGTAAAAAGCTTCAAAAGGAATCCATAACAACAATGTCAAACAGCGATTTTTAATGTTAGCGGCCAGCGTGGTAGTTGTTTTTATAGTTGCATGCTTTAAAATGAGCAAACGTTGCTGTTTGTAAATGTTGTAAACAACACTTACTTAGCAGCCAGTGGCAAACGACAAAACAGCAAATGTACAAATGAGCAAACGGCAGCGGCTTTTCATTACGGATGCCTCGGTGGTGCTCATCTTCGCGTTGCCGCTGCGGTTGCTTGGTTGCCGTCAAGTGCACCAAAGTGTCAGCAGTGGATGCCAAATCGTAATTTCGAAATACAACTTCTTCATCAACGTTCACGTTTTGAACGAATGAATAAATATTCCACTGCCACCGTAGCAGCGGTTGAGAAAGCCAGTGGGGTAAGAGGTTCAAGAATTGGTGCTGGACCTCTGATGAGACCACGCACAAATTCGGTGTTAGATTTGTGTTCGGAGCAAGACACCGTCGCCGAGTACTGTCATTAACCCCGGTGAACGAACGTCTCGCCACAATCCGCATCAAAGCAAGATTCATCAACATATCGCTGATTTGCGCCCACACCCCGATTTAAAAGAAGAACATAGTGCCCAAGGATAGCTTCTATGAGCGCTTGGAGTGCACGTACGAGCGCTGCCTCCGCCATAATATCAAAATCGTGCTTGGCGACTTCAATGCCAGGGTGGGCAAGGAAGGGATCTTTGGCGCCACTGTCGGAAAATTCAGCCTCCACGACGAGACGTCTGACAACGGATTGAGGCTGATCGACTTCGCCGGGGCTCGAAACATGGTAGTATGCAGTACTAGGTTCAAGCATAAAAAGATTCATCAAGCTACGTGGCAGTCTCCGGATCGAAAAACAAGGAACCAAATCAATCATCCAACCAGATCGATAGACGGAAGGCATGCTTCCAGTGTTTTAGACGTACGTACACTCCGAGGCCCAAACATCGGCACGGCCCACTATCTTGTTGCAGCCAACGCACCTACCTCTATGCAGCAAAAAAATCAAGGCAATCTGAACGTCGAAAAGCTGCAGTCGCACCAAATGTACAATAAATTCGCTACTCGACTCTCATGCCTGCTCTCATTGAGCACTCTTCAACAGACCGACATATATGAGCAGTTGAACCACATTTCCTGTTCATTAAGTATCGCCGCAGAAGAAATAGTTGGAGTTCAGCGAGCCCGAAAGAACAACTTTTACTCTGATTATCAGGAAGCTAGAGACCAAAATTTTCCGCCTGCAGAGCCACGCTGCGATCGGACGCCACGCAAACTATGTGGGTTCACTATAGGGAGCTGAAGAGGGACGTATATGCCGCAATAAGAAGAGAGAACTCAAAATTTTGCCAGAGAGTTTAGCGATTTACGGAAGGTTTTTGTAAGAACAACATAGTGACTTAGTGATTGATGTCGGAACGTACTTGAATTATTGAGCGAACACTTTTCCACCCTACTGAATGGTAGCAGTACTGAAAGCTGCGGAGAAGATTACCGCGAGCACCCTATCAAGTGTATTGGGTGAAAGACTGAATCCCACCGTCAACGAACTAATTGGACTTTATCAGTGCGGCTTTAGACTTGACCATAGGCCAGATATTCACAATACGCCAAATCTTGGAAAAGATCCTCGAGAAAAGGACCGTCACTCACCAATTATTTTTTGACTACAGCTATCGACAGCACTAAATTGTCTGAATCTGGCATACCCGCTAAGCTGATACGGCTGTGAAAAATGACGTTGCGCAATACCACCAGCTCCGTGAGAGAATTTCAGACAGGGCGACTCCCTTTCATGTGACTTCTTTAAGCTGATGTTGGAGAAGATAACAAGAACTACATAACTGAAGCGCTCAGAAATTTTTTTTAAAGCTTTACGCATTGGCGACGGCAACTACCGCCGACGATTTAGCGTTGATCTGTATGGGCTTTATTACGACTTGGACATAGTGCAGCCATTGGCCACGTCATTCGAACAGACACCGATGCTCCAGCTCTGAATGTATTCAACTCGCAACCCGCTGGTGGTAGCAGAGGAAGAGGGAGGCCCCCACAGCGATGGAAAGACCAAATTGAGAAGGCCTTGGCTTCACTTGGCATTTCCGATTGGCGGCGGCTGGCGCAGAAGAGAAACGACTGGCGTGCTGTGTTGAACTCAGCCAAAATCGCTTAGGCGGTTACAGCGCCAAATAAGAAGAAGAATATGCATTAACTTGGCGAATTCCAACGAGTCCTCTCAGAATAAGCTTGTGCTATGAAAATGTGATGGAGTCTACTACTTTCTGGGTAGATGTCCGAGCCTGAAGTCAAAGCGACGCAAACGCCGGTCTAGCAGAGGTTCAGTCGAGTAATCCCTTGATCATTATTATTGTGCTCTCAAGGGACCACAGAGGGATAACTATGTATGCCTCTAAGTGAAATAATAGCTTAAAATAGCTTGTCGAATTTTTGGTTTTATGGTTTTTATTAGAAAACAAGCTAAGGTGCATTAGAAAAATGAAAGGGAAATATCTCTTTTGTTTCCCTCCCAATTATTTATTCCCCAACTTGAGTGAAGCATAGGCTCTTCATGGAAAGACTGCCCGGATGGGACAATTGCAATATAAGGATTTGAGACTCGATGTACTTTGAAACAATTTTCCACCAACAAAGAAAACCATCAGGAGTCTGAAGACGTCGGTGACCGCGTTAGTTTTTCTCCACACGATTATCTACCGGATGCAAGATACTAATCTAGGAATTAACTTCAAAAATAATAAACTCCACGATATCCATACTTGCCATTAGCGAACTACTACCTCGCATTACGATGACAAGCTGAAAGCTGCAAAATATCCTAATGACTTCGAACAATGAGCGCATTTACCGCTTTCAAATACATATATACATATATATACACCCAACCATTATCGAGAATAATTTAGTCGCGCGAAAAGTGATCGCACTTACCGTTTGCAACTGCCAACCAATGAAGAATGAAGAACCATCTTATTTATAGTTACATATTCTCAAATTCACGACAACAACAACAACGAAGGGAAATTATTCAATTTGTAGACTCAACAATTTCGCGCGAAACACAAGGTGGCAACTCGGCGCTCTGGCCATGCAATATCATTCAAAATTTATTGCCTTATCATAGTTTCAATTATTGGAACCAGTTCATTTTAGTAATAAATGCCAACAACATTACAGCGGCAACGGCAATTGCCAAGCAACAACAACGATGCTGCAAATTGAAAGGTAGCGCAACCGAACAACAACTACAACAATATCAACAACAAATTAAAAGTAGCCTACGCACCTGCTGTTGCAATCGAGCTGACTGTTATGGCGGCAACTGATTGGGCCGCCAAGCCAACGGAAGATCGTTTTGACCAGCATCGTTGGAGCTGCTGCCGCTAGTAGAAGGATGTTCGTTGCTCTGGAGTTGCGTCGAGTAAACTAAATGGAGGAATGGGGTAAAGTACTAGCTGCTATGTATACGGTGGAGTTAGTTGGTAGGTATATGTATATTTAGTAGTTAGTTTGGTGTCTTCCGTATCAGAAGGCAAACTTTAAATTATGTCAATAATTTATCCACTTCAACGGCAATGGCAAACGAAAACAAAGCAAACGAGCTAGCAAAAACAACAACATGTGCAACTCGAACTACTCGAACAACGAAATGATGACGATGATGAGGTGCACCAGCTGCCGCTGCCGCTGCCGCTGCCACTACCACTGCGCCTGTTGCGAGAGCCTATCGAAGGTAAAGCAGCAAAGTTGAGGCTAGAGTTGCAGTTGATGCTAGTAAATCGAGTCAGGAAGACTTTTGCTTTGCAGTTAACGGGGTGTACGGACTATAAGGCAAAACAGCAGGCAGCAGCACAGAAAGCGGCAAGCAGCAAAAGGGGCGCACAGCCAGCAACTTGTAATGTGGCAAGAGTGGCAAGCAACATACATACTTCTCGCAAATGGCGCAAGATGCAGTGCAACAGTTTGCTGCAATCTGGAAAGCAGCAGAAAGCGAAAAAGCAAGAAACGATTGAACAGGCGAGGAGGTAGCGAGCGAGAGAAGGCGACCGCAGGCGTCAAGATTTGAAGCGCTGAAGCGGCAACACGATCGACTGACTGCCAACACGACTGAGGGTATTTCATGTTGCTGTTGTTGTTGTTGTAATGTTTTTTGTTTGCTACAGACGCTTGTTTAGCTGCTGTTGCCGATACACTTATTACTTTAACTACTTTTTCTTTTGGTTTTTTTAAGTATGTAAGTATGTGTGTAGTTTAGTTTTTTGCTAGGTGCCCATGTCGGTGGAAGGTTTGCAAGTTGTGTGGTTCACCGTTTGCTGCCGTTGCGCCACAAAGTTAAAATGTGGCAACCTAGACCAGGTTTGTGCACTTGTTGCGATGTTTCTAGCTCAGAAACGTATGTAGCTAAAATCTACTTTCCTATACACTTAAATCGCATGGAAAGCAATTTACATAAGTGCATACATACATTAGGACGGGTCAATTTTTATTTTCTTTTACTATGCGCGTATAACATAGGAGGATTCTACCTGTAATTCAAAGCAAATTTGCCGAAGAAACTATGGCTCTAAAATCAGTTTCGAGTTTGTCAAATTCCGAAAACAGATTTCGAAGAAAATATAAAAAATTTTCACTGTTGCGCCTTCTGGTGGAAGTTTTCAAGTTTTAAGAAAAAGATAAGTGCAGAAATGGCTTATAGCATGTTTTTATATAAAATTTAAGCACTTCTTTACGACACTATAACAAAATGCTAAGAAACCTATTTTTGCAATAATCTACTTACTTCCTACAGCAAAAGTTTAATGATTTCTGGAGAGCTTTATTCTACTCGCATTAGGGCGGTGATAACTGAGATCTGATGGGTAAGTACTGGAACGAGGTATTTCACTTCAGTATACTTTGGAACAAAAAAATCTCTTGGATACGAAAATATAGAGATATGTATCATATTTACTTTAAAATCCGCAAATTCCGAACAACTGACGAAAAATTTTAAAAAGATGTCCCCTACGTCCGTCCAAAAAAAAAAAATAATAATATTATGTTTTGAAATTGCCATTCAAAAATACTGTAGACTCAGGCGTGTAGGGCGAACTTATTTTCTGGTTCGGTCTAATGTACCAACATATGAATTTATATGTACGTGTTCGCACAACCGATTAGAGCTCAGCCGCTCCACTCTGGTGCTGGGTGAAAGAAAAGGTGATTTTTTTTTATAGAATAAATTACACACTACATTTAGTGGCTAAAGCAACTTGGAGTTGATTTGCAAAAAAATCAACAAGCCGTTGCACCACTATTTCACGTAACTAACACATACGGTTATTACAGCTGCAATAATTATGACAGTCTGCACTTAATGAACTCGAACCATGAAACTAATCCAGTTTTGAGCATACATTTCGCCAAGTCAGCAGAAAGCAGTTTATATCACTGTAGATTTTGTACGTTGCTTAGTGAAGTGTATTGGTACGAATGTATGCATATATGTAAGTATATGCATATCGATGGCTGAGTGGAAGATCGACCTATCTCGGCAGCCAGTTCGAAAACGCCCTATCTCAGAAAATTTTTCAACGACGCTCTATCTCAAAACTTTTCAAAAACGCCCTACTTCAGGATATGATTCAAAAATTTCCTGTCTCAGCTTATTTTCAATGTATTTTCGTTAAGATAGGGCGTTTTTTAACCGAATTCTGGGATAGGGTGTTTTTTAATAAAATTTTGAAATAGGGAGTTTTTCAATCAAATTATGAAGTAGAGCGTTCTTAAAAAGTTTTCTGAGATTGGGCGTTTTTGAACCGGCTGCCAAGACTTCCACGAATGTACGAATGTGCACGATTCTTAATCTAATATACTCTATATCCTTAGCAGAAAAAAATGCAATTTCAATTAAATCCGTTCCCTGGTTATCACCTTTCCATAATAACTAACCAACTAAGGCTCGCCGTGGACTAGTGTAAGCTTGGTTGCAGTCCACTACCAAATACCTCAAGAGGGGCGAGAGCATACCGGCCCGAGGGCATCGTCTGCCAATATCTGCCGAGTCAAAACTAGTTTTATCAAACGCCTGCTTAACATCAACAAAAACTCCTCATTTACACTGTGTCTAGTTATCAGCCCTCGAGTTGGTATAATAAACAGTTGCTTCGTTCGGTTTTCCTACTTATTCAAATCTAAAAAAAGGCGTTTTAGCTTTTTATTGAATCCGCTCCCCTCGTAGGGATAAATGGATCCTGGACGTTCTTGGACCCTCGGATTCTATTCAGATCTGCGCTGATGGATTCAAAATGGACAACAAGGTTGCAGAAGGAGTGTGGTCGGAACAACTAGGAGTTTAAAACTCATTCCGGGCCACCGTTGCGTTTTTCAAGCCGAGCCTGTGGCTATACAGAAGGCTACCGAATACTTAAGGACAGAAGCAATAGCATGCAATAACATCTACATTTTCACAGACAGTCAAGTGGATCTAAACGCTCTGGATCCTATTACATACAATTCGGAAACTGTAGTGAGTTGCCACAGATCAGTTAACGTGATGCCAGAGCTGTTTACTGTTCACCTGGTATGTGTGCCGGTACTCAGAGGTATACCTAGCGATGGGCTAGCAAGGAAGAGCACATTGCCAACTCCACAAACTGCTGCGTTAACGAGATCCCGTAGGGCCCCGGTGGTGCGGTGTTGTGTCTACCGACGGCCACTTCAATAAAAAAAAAAGTTCCTGCACTGAGAAAAAAATAAAGCATATCATCTTTGTTTCACACTAATACAAATATGATTTGGCGTCAGGTGATCTTTTGGTTACACAAAGTTTTAATGGTAGATTTTTTCGTTTGCATACGCTTTATGCTGCGTTAGGCGGAAATCGAGCCTATCCTAATAATAGTAAGCACCTCTGCACGTTTAACTACAACCAGAACATGTGCCCGTGTTTTCAAATGCACAGTTTGAAACAAGTTTCTTTCAATCGTTTAAAATTTTCATTTTAAATTTGTTTAAAAAATACTTTTTCCAAACATGGAAAACGCGAAAGCGATGCTTGTTTTTAGGTTGTGTCTGGCTTTTAGGTAGTAATCGTTAAATTCGTCGATTTATCATGATATTGATTTCGATATATTTTTCGAAAATTCCAAAATTCATTTTTCGTGAGAGTGGTCGATATATTTTTTGATGTCTTTTAGTTTATCGATATTGTTATCGGCATATATTTCCTAGTTTTCATTCAAAGGTGTCGTGGTCAAACCAGATATTTATCGCCAGTTATAAATTTTTTGATATATTATATATGTATGTACTATCCTTATTGTTATAACTTTTGTTAACAATGGTATCTAAATATTTTTAGAAAATTTCGATAACAATTTTTGCAATAACTAGCATTATCGATATATTTATTGATATCGTTATCGAATAATTTTTCGAAGTTCTATTTGAAAATCCTATTAATTAACTTTTCTAAAATTTCATTATACATTTTATTGATATTGTTGTCGATATAGTATACATATGTAGGTATATCAAAATATGGTATGGTACGGTATGTAGTTATCGCTATTAATATCATATCATATTGCAACCGGCATGGCATCTGCGAGCGTTTAAATTAATAGAGTTCTACGGCTTTTGTGTAGTTATTATGATGTTACATACCTATGCACATATGTATGTATGTATGCATGTATGTATTTTTGTGTTATGCGTTGCAGTACAGCAGCTCACGTAGAATATTTTTCCAACATCTTTATAAGTAGTAAGTTTCAACCATCACTTACTTCAGCATCAGCTATCAACTCTAAATGCCTGTACGCGCCAATATAAATTTTCCAAACGTTGCACAGAACTTAGTGACTTTGAACTTAATATTATCTAAGGTGCAACCATGCTAGACTTTACCGCACCTCTATCACTACAGACATATGTATGTGTGTACGTACAAACTTATGTATGTACGTATGTATTAATTTATGTATCTTCACTTCCAGCAATGTAGTCACTTCCTTCTTAAGCAGCCTTACACCTTTGACGGCACACAAGCAGTGCACACTGTAATGATGACTTCGATTATAAAAATCGATCACTAACTAACAAAGCGCCACACACAAGCGATACATACTTACACATGAATGGTATGGTAGGTACTCATAGTTATGCTTTGTATACTATGCTCATATAAACCCATTATCTATATGAATATGTATGTATGGCTGAACAAATGACTATGCTGAGGTGAGAACAAGACGAAACTAAAGACAAATACTTAAAAGGGTGCTGGAATTGAGAATTTATAAAAGGAAGCAAAAGGGAAAAATCAGCAGCCACTATAAACTGCTCAATTAAGTCGCACACGTGCAATAGCAGCTGCCACAGCAACAGCAACAACAGCAACAAAAGCAACAACAACAACAATACATTATTTAACAAAGAGAAGAAGATAAGTATGTAGTAGCGGCAACATTGCCAGTGGTTGCATTTAGTTGGCGTAACCTGAGATGAGTTACTAGTCGTTGAGTGGCCAAGGCTATGCCGAAGAAGCAAGTCAGCCAGGCAGCAAGATTACTTATCAGCCAAGTGGAAACGAAGGCAAGTAATACAACCCACAATAAAAGTAACTAAACTAGCTAAACAAAACGTCAATAACATGGGACGTGAGAACAACAACAAAAGAAGAGAATATAAAGCGCAGCACTGGATAGATGAAGAAAGCAAATGCATACATACTTAGCTGCTCATCAGCGCCAAAAGGCTGCTAAACGAAAAGTGCTTGCAAGCAAGGAGTCACCTACATATTAATATAAGCATTATACATACATACATACATACATACATTCACACATACTTATGCGCATTTATGTCGTAGAAAAGTTGTTAGTTGCAAGTGAGCTGTATTGTATTCTCCTTGTGACACCACATTTCACCGTCTCAACGCCGATAAAAAATTATCTAAACAATTCCGCGCGCTGGCACACCTCGTTTCAGCTGGATTTAACGTCTCCTACTTTTAACAATTTCAGGTCCTCATCTTTTTCATTCAATTTTCTATTTTTCTTGCTCGCTTTGCACATCTCGAAGATATTTCAATGGTGTGCGATGTTCGAACTTAATAGGCAAGTAGCAGCGAAATATAGTAAAAAGTAAGTAAGTAAGTAAAAGAGCCTAAAAACGTTGGCTTTGTTGTTTGATTTTATTTCGTGTCTTTTTTTTTTGTTTTACTTTATTATCATTGCTGGTGGCTACCATTTAGAAATGTTGTCGCGGTTGTTAAGAGAATTCTTTAGATATGCAAATTGTTTGGTCGCCTGTGTTTCGGGGTAACATGGAAATTTCATGTTGCATTTTAGCTTAATTATATACGTTGGCGTTTAAATGGGATGCACAGCACAGCAAATGCTTGTCGAATCAATGCAAACAACTAAATAAAAACTAAAACTGTTTGGTGAGCGAGCGGCAGTGGAAGTGAAAGAAAAATGTTTGTGTTTGTGCGACAGCAGCCGGTGCAGTTACGTGGCCAGTTTTGTGTTTATTTGGATTATTAAAATATTCATATGTGCCTATATAATTTATGCTGAAACTAATTAGAGTTTTAGAAAGCAACACCAGTTACACGGCTAATTAACGAATTTTTTGTTGTGGCATTAACTTATTTATTTATAACAAAACGGCAAATCTCAAATACTTCTCAGTGTCTAACGGATGGGACAAGCGCAACTAAAATAGGTCTTAATTTTAGCATCCATAACTGAAAGTCAGCCTCCGAGAGGATCCAAGTACAAAAAGATTTCGTTTTATTTATAAACTAACTTCAAAGATATGCAGATTTATAGGAAAATTGTGACAACTGCCTTTCAATTCCCCACAGTCCTAAGAAATACAAAAATTTGTCTTTTGAAAGACCTTGGACCTCCCGAATGGAACGCCGGTGCTTAATTCACTCGGCCATTGCGACCGTTGGAGCGAAGCGAGCTTTTCATCATAAGTAGTGAATGAAAGAGCTTTTTTCTAAGAATTTTGGACCAGAAAAATAAAAAGATGCCCCTTTCATAACCGATTCACCTGCCCGGAAACCCTAACGTACATTATCTCCGAGTAATTTGTCGGCTGGTGAAGTCAATGCCAAACTGCTGATTGGGTACCCGAGAAAATGTAGGGCTTTTGTACTTCTTCACAAAGCTATTTCAATTCACCAACACCTCCGCTTGGAAAATACTAGCAAGTAAGCTAGTTGGAACTAGAAGGAGGTATCCAGAATTTCAGAGAATACCTTCGCATCTATACCTCAGTCCATTTAGGAACCCTCAGTGAGAGTTTGCCCCTATTATGCCGATCTTCAACAGCCTTACCCTTTAAGTTTTATTCCAGAGTTCGTTTCACATTCGTATATGTGTAGCATTGGATGTAGAATCCCATTAAACTCACTGATGATTCAAAAGGTTAGCATGGTATTGGAAGGATTTGGGCATGTAAAACTTGTCGTGTGAGAACCCTCAATTTATTACACCCCTATTAAAATTCACATAATGCATTTTGCTTCATTCAGACTCAGATAACGGGATTTTTGGGAGGAAAGAACGACGACCCGAAATTTACTTAGGAACTTTGTAGCGTCCACCTGGATACATCATCTATACACCGATGGCTTCAAAATAGTATGCGGAGTTGTAACAAGTACTTTCTTTGGCTCTATGGGGCTAAGTGGATGAGTCCATAACCTGGTTTTGCGAATGTTTTTCAAGCAGATTTTCTACGTATCTCCCAGGATTCCTAATTACCACGTAGCTTAGACCCCCTCCAAGGCTAGTTAATTGTCTTTCTCTTGGACTGTCGGGCCTCCATTATGGCCCTGGCGTCCCTTATAGGAACGTAAAAGCTGGTTAAAGAACACAAAATTCTTTTGAATAGAGTAACTAATTAAATTAAAGTATATTTACAAATGAAATTTAGGTTTCTGGTTATCGCAATATCCCTGAAAACGATGGGGCCTTTCGGGGCACTACTCGGTTTCAAATTTGAGTATAAGCAAATCAATCGTTCCGCTTGGCTTTGCATTGTGCCACCTCCACGGTGTGCTTCACAAAAAACCTCGAAGCAGGTAATTAGATCGAAGTACATAGTAGATTTAGCTTAGGTTCTTGGACATAGCAATGTCCTTAGAAGTGATGCGCTTGCCAGGGCTTCATCTATAATGCCTTCGAGCGGTAATGAGATCTCACCCAGAATTGTTTGGAAAACGCAGACCTGAGGATGCCAGATTAGTACCAGTTCCCAGTTGCTCAGAAAACCACACAACGGACCATTCGCACAATATCCCGAACACTCCTACTACGTTCATAGTTTCATTCATTTTCGCAAAAGTTTATCGGAAATATTCGACAAAAAAAAACCACACCCAAAAAAAAATAGACGATCATTGGACGTAGTACACACTTCTGCACATCCACATACATACATGCATAAAAATGTATGATATTTAAATTTGCATGACTTACACATATCACTTTGCCACATGTCATTGATATACGATTGTGCATTTATTTGCATATTTTTGCACACTTCACCGCACCAAAACCACACAAAAACTGGACATAATCCCACAAGTACTTACTCAACAATTCATGCATATACTACATTCATACATACATATGTATATATTTATTGGTAAAAGTATGCACGGACATGTGAGTATTTCAGCACGACAGATAAATTTACAACTGTTTGATTGATTGCAAATACAACACTGTCGTGCAGCCAGTTAGTCCGGTCAGCCCGAAATCCGTGACAAATGTTAATTTTTATACAGAAGGAGAGTGGATAAAAAAATGTCAGCGATTAAAAGTGTAGTGCAATGCAATGAGTCAGACGTTCGTTCGGATTTATGTACATAAAACCAGGTATGACAATCAGCCATTGAGGAAAAATTAAATTTAATGAAGCGTATATCTCTTTTGGTGACTAACCAAATACTCAAATTTTCCAAATGTTTTCCAAATGCATACAAACCACGATGCAATTTTTTGTTCAGATATTAAAAGTGTATGGTATGTATGCAACATTTCATTTCATTTGTCATTTATTGTATTTATACTATATATAAAGCATATATGAGTCGCTAAGAGGGTAGAGCTGTCGAACTGAGGTGAGAGAAGAGCAGGTTTTGAAGGACATTAGGAGAGATGTGAGCACAGCAAGACGCGGCCTATTTTAAATACACCCAAAACAATACATATATGAATATGTCACGACACTCCTAGTTTATGAAGTAACTGAAAGTATTTGATTTTAAACACCGAAATTGTAAGTTTGTTTCTTTAAATGCCTTCAATCGGCGTGTCTCCCTAGAAAAATCTATGTAGTAGTTCGAATCTAATAGGCGGGCACCTAGATTGGTTACGATAGGTTGGAGTCAGTTTGGGATCAGTACATTAACTATGATACAAGAGTATTGCCCATAGAAATATTTTTTTACACAAAACTGCTCAATATCTTTTCGGGGTTGATCTCAATTGGTTGGCTTTACAATATGTAGGACCAGCTTTATGCAGATCGCTTAGTATACCAAGGCTTTTTTTTTTAATTTCCTTTAGAAACCAGACAATTTTACCTGCTTTGAAAATGAATTTACTACTAAACTGACTCCGAAGTATAAGAACGTAGCTCTTTGCTAAGTAAGTCACATAGACAAATACGAAGATCACAAAATTTTTTGTTAAATGCTTTGTGGGGGATTTATTCTGATACTTTATAGTCTTGTTGCACATAGTTAGGCGCTCAAATGTAAAAATGTTTTTGAAGCTTTTTATGCCAGAAATACACTCGCAGCTGTACCGTTCGTTTCTGAAGGTTGACCTAGTCAAATTTTTCTGATATTTGGATGTTCTGCTGATCTGGTATTGATCCCGGCGCACACATACGAAGTGGAAGTACGCTACTCCGATCATTCAATTTTTAGTGGTCACAAAAATTTTTTATTATGATCCCCAGTACATCCCACAATAAGTCATATGTGGCAGGTGTCATCAAAGTGTGCAGAAAAAATAGTGAACGAGTCGCTCGTTAACGACTGTTACCATTCGCGCCCGGAGCTTACGAAAAAGTTAAAAAATTAATAAGAAATAACTTAAGTTTGTCAACAACTTGACTTACGAATCAGCAAGACTGGGACGCCACTTCCGAATGGGATTTAAATGACAATGCTTAAATTAAAGCACACACATCGCATTTGTAGGTAAGTAGTGTGTATGTATGTATATATTTTAAGAACTTCAAACCACATGCAAATGCAGCACCGCTGGAATTGATTAAAAATAACATAGAGAATAAAGAAGATACAATGGAGACGTAATCGTGGCCACTGAATCGCAACAACGCAGCCAAAAATGACAACAAGTGCTGTATTTGCTGAGCAGAGGAGCCAACGGGCATTCCAAATAACAGACAGACTCACAGACATTGGACACACAAAAAGACAATACGACATCCTGTTGACAATGCACAACTGGGCAACTGAGCAAACGGCAGTCCAATCAATGATGAGCTAACCTGGCAGGCGGACATTCAGCCAGGAGGACAGTCAGCCAGTCGGACAGTCAGCCAGTTGATGGCGGCTAGTATGTGCGGCTGTTAGGCAGCCATTCATGTGCATATTATCTCGTGTTTTTTGCGCGGTACAACAACGTAAATCTCAACAGACGAAGTCGCGACAACGGCAGCGTTAAGTACTCTCGTAGAATGACCCGTCGGGCATGTGGCAGCGTGTGCGCCAGCAGTTAGCAGGCAGGGTACATAGAGCTGAATGACAGCGTTCAAGGGTGCAGGCGGTGGCAAAATGTGGACCACCAGCTATGCTGCGGTAGTAGCCCAGTTTACCAACTTAATTGAGCATTCTCGAAATATAGTATGTGAATATACACGTAGGTACATATATTCATATATGAATGTGATTACAAATAAAGGACAGATATGTAGAAGAAAAAAATAAAATAAAATGAAATTAAATAAACACAAAAACCGGCGGGAGCAAAAGAAGAGAAATTAATGTAAGCCAGTGGGTAATGCAAACGAATAACATACAAAAATGAAATTGTTTAAACGAACGAAGAATGAACAACTTAAGTCACTGCCTTAAGTACTTATCAGCGATGCTAATCGTTGATAAAATCAGGCGAGAAAGGAGACTGCGAGCGACAACGACAGCGACTGGACAGTCGGACACAATGCAAGCCGATGGACAAGCGGCACAAAGGTTTATATTATCGTGTTTTTATGTACGTAGTAGGGTACTTCTACATGACAACTGAATGAAGATGTGAAGCAGCTACTTATGAGCGCCCAAAATTTCAAAGTACGTACTGCATAGGGCAAGTACTTGGGCGGTGAAAGTGCAATGGTTTTATTATTAAAACAAAATAAGGAATCTTTAAAGTATAGCGCCATTAATTGACCGATTGATCAGCTTGTTTAAGTATCTACGCGTATGATCGCCAATCGCTCACTCTCTTCCAAGCCGCACGCTGGCTAACAAGCCGCCCTCCGCTGCGACAACCAACCTACCGTGCTAGCGGTCTAAGATCGGTGAGAAATTGAAATAAATTCTTGGTTTGGTGAAACAGTTTAGGCAATCGCTTAAACCACATGCGCTTTAAAGCCATTCATTTTACTAATTTTGGGTTTTCTTTTTGTTTGAAAATTATTTTATTTTTTTTTTTTTGATTTGATAAATCGTTGACCATTTCACGCATTTCAAACGCATTACACGCAGTGACGAGCGCGCACACGCAAGCATTCAAGCGTGGCGGAGGGCTGAATCAAATAAATTTATTGCCCGTATTTAAAATGTAATTAATCAGGCCAGTTTAAGGCTTGGAAAAAAATAATAAATAAATAAAATAGTGTTTGAAGTGAGCAACAACGAGTTCACCAGAAATATACATACATACATATGTACAGCATAAATCGCTCAATGTCTGCACAAGCGTTCGAAATCGATTTGATACATGTGTATGTATGTTTGTACATAAATAAAACTCAAACGCCAGTTGATGGATTTACCACAAAAATCAATTCAATTGCCAAATGAAATAAAATCCATTCTCCTCTGTATTTATTAGTGGCAGCAAGTAAATTCAGAATATACCTACATATATATGTATGTACATATGTACTTATGCACATATTGATGTCAATATACATATTTGCTACCGTATGCCTTGCTGCTTGCAGTTCAGTTAGTTTTACTTTCACAAAAAACAAAAAAAATCTTAAGCAAACGCAAAAAACAAAAATTGAAATCAAATTAAAATTGAAACTTAAAATGAAATAGCAACAAGAATGGCATTGGTTAAAAGTGTGTCGAATGTCGGCTAATTACTTGCAGTTTCCGCCTAATTCACATTTGCAGTGAACTGCAGGTTTCCCTTCACCATAGCCGTTGGGCCAGCCAAGCCGCTTACTTCTTTTCTTTGTACACCTACTTAGTTACTATTACTGGTAGTAAAATAAAGAAAGGTTTGGCATAAAAAACAACTAACGGCATTCAACACCTTTCACCAGCCACACACATACATATATACATATTTCTTTCGATCTTTCTCAAAACGGTGGCACGTTAGTGCCGGCAGTGTTGCGGTTCTAGTATGGCAACAGCAAAAGTTTCTTTAGACTTTCTTTTCAATTTTGGGTTATTTGGCTGCTAGTTTTGTCCACTGAACATAGCCTAGAACTCAAAAACACTTTTCTGCTGGAACTACTAATGTTGTTCTATATCACTAATCCATTTTATCTGCAAGCTAGGGTAGAGTCCTTTTCATCGATTTCAGCGGAAGGTGGTTTGAGCACAAAGCTCTACATCCATTGCAGTCTATTAGAAGTTGCATAGTCTATCTTCGCAAAAAGCATGCTCACATTAATCGGCTCCCTTCGTATCCGCCCACCAAGTCACGTCCATCTACATATATTGTAATGCTTCTTATCAACTTGCACTGCTTCTTTTTGCCTTACTTAGCTGCTTTTGTAATCTAACAAATTGTCGGAATTAAAGCAGCTTGAGAGAGTTTTGAGCTGCTCATATCTTCTCAATAGCGTCGTAATGAATTCCACTGCTTTTTTGACTGCTTCCCTGTTTCCAGTGGCTTCTATACATTGTCGAACCGAAGATATTGCGGATAAGCTACACTCTGTCTTTTGAGGAATATGCTTCGGTCTTCCAGGCTGAGGTAATTGCAATCCACAAAGCCATGGGCTATGTGGTGGAAACTAGGTGAAGTTAAAGTAGTTTACGTGTCTGCAGTGATAGCCAATCTATAGTTAAGGCATTGGCAGCCCTCTAACTACTTTCAAACCCGCTCGGTAATGTAAGTCTCGCGTAAACTATGTTGGTAAACATAACTAGCTTGCTTTACTATGGATTTCAAGTAACTTGGGAGTACCTGGTAATGAGACATCTGACAAATAAGCTAGAGTTGGCTCAGACCAAGAATTTCTCGGTTCGCAATCAGTTATAGCACTCCTACCTCGGTCGTCGAAGCCACCATCAGAAACTTGGTGAATATTTCGTTTAGCAATGACTGGAAGGCAACGAGGGGCAGCAGGTGGGCAAAATTCATGTTGCCTTCAATTTCAGAAGGCCTATCTAGCTATCTTCTCTCTTTGAGTAGACGGAACTGCAGACATCTTGTTGGTCACTTCGTGTGGCACAAACACCTCACATGGGCGGCATACAGTGTGGTCTGTATGCATTGTTTTCGTGCCTGGTTTCGACCAAAAAAAAAGTTATACCAATCTGAGAACCCCGGCTAGCAATAACCTGCGCGTTTGCTTTAGCCCTCAGAGGTTTAGCACCAGGAAATCGAAGTTGTTCCAAAGCTTATTTGTTTTCTGCCAGTTTGCAGTGTTTAAGGTAACTATTAAGGAAGCGATTGCTTCTGCGAACAGGCCTCTGACTAGTTTCATGGCATAACAGGAAGATTTTGATTGACGAAAATCTCATATTTGAAATTAAAACCAACCAAAAGCTTGTTGAAGCGATTGTGAATAAGTCTTTCGAAGATCTTCCCCACTGAGTCAAACGTACAAAGAGGACGATAGTTGCTCGGATTATTTTTCCGCTTATTAAGCTTTGAAATGAGAATCAGGTCCTGTCGCTTCCACGATCTTGGCTACTCTCCCTTTTGAATACACGTGACGTATATTTCGGCGAATATTGTGCTGACTTACAAAAATCCTAAGTGCGATCTTGGGAACTTAATCTGGACCTAAACTTCCTGATCCTATTCTCGAACTGAAAGTTGTTATAAAGACTCCCTGTTTACAGCCAGTTTTCAGTGCAGGAGTCCCGTCCATGGTGACTAAATATTAAGCGGAGACAGTATACGATTCTTTCCTCGCAATACTCGAAACTTCAGCTCAGACGTTAATATTAGATTAGGTTAGGCTGGCTAGCCGCTGCGTTATTTCGCAGAGAGCATTAAGCTGCTTACAGATTCTATAAAAAAAAATCTGCTCCGCGCAAGCAGAACCGCAGTCTTTCATACTAGTAACGCCAGTACGCCCCGGGAAGCCCAATAAACCGTATATTTAGTGCCTTAATATTAGCCGCACTCGAACATACCGTTTGGTTGCAACTCGATAGCTCTGGCCCCTTTTTATGGCTAAAATTCTGCCTATAAAATACTGAAATACTTCGACATCTGGCATTATTTACTAAGTTTAAATTTCGCGCAGTATATCGCAGCGTCTATTCCGTCGTCCACTTTTGTTCCAACTATATACACAAGCACCAAGTTAGTCATCCTATTGCCCTCCCGCTAGCCCTCAACCACAAAAAGGGCTTTCGTATTCGTTCCAAAGTATGAACATAATTAAATACAGTTGCGGGATCACGAAGTCTCTTCATCTAAAAACTGTTGATGCATTAAGACTATTAAGCAATTTTGAATACAGCAAATATTCTTGGCCGTAGAGTCCGCCAGTAGAAGATGTAAGATATTATACTCATTTGAGCAAGGATTTCTTCTTTACTGCTATCCACCAGACCAGTACTCCATTGAATATTTAATATCTCAATATTGTCGCAAAGCAAAGATCTGCAGTTTTTCGTCCAAGGTTTCAGCGGCTATGGAAGCTTCGAAGAACATAAAATTAATTTTTCGGGAAGAGATATCATTTTCTTTAGTAATCGTCTGTAGAGCGCTGGCTTTCTTATTCATTTAAAACACCTTCAACACTGTCACCGATCTATTTCATAAATGGTTAAAGAGAGCACGCATTACCACGAGCACACATTAATATCGGTAAATAACTACCAGGATAAGGCCAAAATGAGACCAGAAGCAAAATATAAAAGACCATTTTTTAAAAAGCGAAGATGTACCGATCAAGATTGCGGTATTCACGGGTAAGAACCTAATAGTCAAGAACTCTAATCAGCATACAAAAAGAGAAAGTTACAAAAATCAGATGGAGGAAGAAAACAAGTAGTACATACATATTCGTCATCAATGTACTGCCGCGTTCATTATTCAATATTGGGTTCGGGGCGCCATTTATATACAACATAAAAGGCTGGGAAGACTGATGGTTCAGCAAATATGAAGTGCCGTATCACAACTGACCTAGATAGAGATAGATAGACAGCTGATTGAATAAAGCACTACGACCATTAAGTCTATTATGCCCTCAGCTAATCACAGTACTTCAACTAGCTCTAGAGACTCTAGAAATATCAGAATTGATTCCGGGGTAGAGAGTGTATATGGTCCTCCCTTGACCATAAATACACTATGCTCCCCTCTCTTCTACGTGCGACGGCCACACACTCTAGAAGGAGGTGCAATGGAGTCTCCTTGACAGCGTCGCAGAAGCGACATAGGTCACAAACCGGATTCCTAACAAGTGCCCTCTTAACCTGCAGTGACCCATCAAAATATTCGTAATGATCCTTAGTTACTCCTTAGGGAGGCCTATGAGTAAGCTGTATCATTTTAGATTGTACCCTTCTAGTAGGCTTTTGGATTGATGAAGTCCCACGGTATTACGCCAATACAGTTCCCGTAGCTTCATGTTTTCCTTCCTGAGCGCTTTTATTATCGTGTTGGGAATTATTGAAAGAAAGGGCTCCGTTCATATAGGAGTCGTGGCAGCACCCTGTCTGACCAAATGGTCTGCTTCCTTATTGCCTTCAACTCCCATGTGACCTGGTACCCATAGCTATTGGAGGTGGCAATTCTCAGCCAGAGAATTAGGCCTCTCTACACACTTAATAACTACCGAGGATTTGATCTTGAAGCAAGGGAGAGCCTTGAGTACAGCCTGGGTATCGCTTAAAATCAGGATTCTCGTTTCGGTACTTCCTTCGAAGGTTATACTCAGCACACAGACAGATGGCATAGATTTTCACTTAAAAAAAGTTGGGGAAGGGTTCCACATTGATTTCTTTAGATTTTACTCAGTGGTTTTAGACTACATTTTTTGTCAAAATGTGTCCATCTTTTTGGTGCGTGCAAGTTCCACTCCTATCACATACCTCCATCGGAATCTCTATTGAATGTAAAATTGATTCGCTACAAGTTTTAATTGTACCAAGAATCGAAATCACCGCATCGCTAGTTAATTCAATACGAAATTCACATTTTATTTAACAGCGCAAAGCAAAAGAAACTATATAAGTAAATACGATTTAAAGGTGTGAAGGCGTCGTCAATTGTAGTCACGAAAATGAGCATTTAGTGCTTCACAACCAACTTAGCAGCGAGAAATGCAAAACAACTCGCGGCTGCTGCAACTCAGCAAAACCATTGACAATCTTCGTTATATGAACTGACCAATGCACCAACTGATTAGGTGACTCGACACAAGATGGTGGTTGTGAGCGACTGCATAGCAGTTTGGGGCTGTTTGGCTATTGTTTACGGCCAAGTGGCACGTAATGCGCGCACAAATAGCGCTCAAAATCACCCGGCAAACGGCGACATTGCCGCCACGGAAACACTTGTTTCTCGACGGCCCAGTCACATTCTAAAGAAATTTGCAATTTTAATTCTTAATCGCAGCCGGCGGTGGTGGTGGTGACCAAGCCAACAACTGGCGAACTGCTGATCGGACCATCAACCCACCAGCCAGCCAACAAACCAGCCACTGTGGCCAGTCTGTGCAGGCAGACACCCTTCGCTCCATGGCGCGTTTACGTTCATCGTGTTGAATTTATGCAAATTTATGCGACAACGAGCGAACTTTTCTGGCAATTTGTTGCATGTGGCAGCGGATGTGAGTGTAAATGTGTGAGTGTATGTGAATGCGCGCCAGTAGCGCAGGCGGAGCCGGTGGCTATGTTGCCAACATACATTTGTTGCCATCGTTTGTTTACTATTTTTGAAAGGCGAAAAAAATAGCTGCTGATAGTTGGGGATAGCGTAGCGCTGCGTACGTTGGCAATTAATTGTGCGAACGGCTGGGCTGCTGCCGAAGGAACCCTGGCTGCTAAGCCAACGGTGGTGCGCCAGTCGTGACAACAAGCAGCAAAAGACACACACACACACACACACACACTCATACATACATATATACAGCAAGCGTCAAAAATATGCATACCTTGGCGTTTTGACTATTTTGATTATTAATATTTTCCATACCAAGTTTTTCTTAGTTAATTTTAAAGTAAGGAGAACGAAGGTACTTGCCTACGCTGATGACTTGGTTTTTGGAAAATTCTTGCCAGAAATTAGTGAGCTGATGGAATCGGCACTGTTTACAACTGGGTCAAAGATGGAAAAAGGAGTCGGCTCGGAACCTTCCAAGAACCTTCAACCGCCAAGAACCTTCAAATAACATATCGCCTGCCTGATAACTATAGTGTCGTTCAGGCGGAGATCTTTGCCATATCGAAGGTGGCTTGCCTCTTACGGGATAGTATATCTCTGTCAAGGGAACATCACCAACGCTAGGTGGTATTGAAAACGTTAGGCTCCAATGCAGTAAAGTCGAAAGAAATTCGGAAATGTCGTGCAACTCTGTCCTCACTGAGTCATGTCAAAACCTCTCTCTGCTGGGTTTATGGATACAGTAATATATAAGAAAAAAAACAGCCGATGAGCCACGGCTCAGAAATACAAACAAGCGAAGCGGGTAGCTCGCTACTGCCAGCGATTTCGTTTCTGCTATAACTAAATACCTATGGATCAATCGGGACGACTGTGAGATCTCAAGCTCCTTGTGGCCGAGATTCAATAAGGTCCTACTGAGGAACTATGGTCACTAAACTTATCTGCAGTCAGGGCTCTTACTGGTGTCGCCACAGGGCGCTGTGCTATAGCACCAATGCTCCGGCGATGGCGTATACCAACAAGCTGCCTCTGCAGAAGTTGTTGCGATGAGGACGAAGAGGAATCGGTTCGCCATTTCTTGTGTCAATGTCCAGCTCTCCATATAAGCATTTGGGATCATGCTTTTCCAATAGATTAGGGAGATAGCAGAGGTGAAAATATCGAACTTCCACGACTACATCCCGATAGTAAATGGTTTGACAGACTCAATACCGACAGTATAGAATAACCTAGGTTTGAAGGATATGCCTCCTCCTGGTACTCATATTTAGACGGCATTCACAATGGGCAAATCTGCCTCTGAGTGGAAGTATGAGTCATTCGTACGCGCCTTCCTAATCTAACCTAACCTTATTTTTTCTTAGTTTTCTTATGAAAATGTAATTTATTCAACAGCAAAAACCACAAGAATATATATATTTTAATTTCATACAGAACTCGGGGAAAATGCAAGAAGTACCAAGAAATTTTCATCGAATTTTTCAGCTTTTGAATTCGATTTCTTGGTATCTATGCAGTTTTGTAGCCCATTAAATTTTGTTTTGCTATGAACACATTTTTTTCTATATAAAAGAAGGTACGCAACATCTTCTGCGAAAAAAAAATCCTAAAATCAACGGTTAATTTTAGAGACTTGGAACTTGCATGGCATATTAAAAATTTGTCTAAAAAATCAAATTGAAAAATTAAAAATTTCCATGAAAATTTCTTAGAATTTCTTGCAATTTACCGAGTTCTGTGCGTAATTAAAAAAAAATGCAGTTTGTGGTGTTGAAAGAACTACCTACATATATTTTTAATAAAAAAATGGTATGGAGAATATAAATAAATAAAAACTCCAGTGTATGCATGTTTTCGACGCTGACTGTATATGTGCATATATAGTTACATACTTCTGCACATAAAAATTAACTATGCATGATCAAGGATTAAAAGCACGCCCACACAGCTGAAGGAGCTTTTTTTGCAGAGATGTAGGCGAATATTTAAGATTGCGCCCAAGCACCTTATAGCCAGCCATTCCGCCACCGAGTCCCTACTACAGCTGGCCTTTTTTTTTTGTTGTCGTACAGTGTTTAGCAGTTCTCATAAATACATATATACGCATAAAATTAAGTGTTTCCACAACACCCGAACAGTTCAAAAGGCCGAGTCTTTACAAAGCAAACAGAATGCAATTTAATATTTACTCGCTTACTGGACGCTGTAGCTGTATGGCGTTGAACTACATACGTGAGTAACTAACGGGTGATTTTTTTGAGGTTAGGATTTTCATGCATTAGTATTTGACAGATCACGTGGGATTTCAGACATGGTGTCAAAGAGAAAGATGCTCAGTATGCTTTGAAATTTCATCATGAATAGACTTACTAACGAGCAACGCTTGCAAATCATTGAATTTTATTACCAAAATCAGTGTTCGGTTCGAAATGTGTTTCGCGCTTTACGTCCGATTTATGGTCTACATAATCGACCAAGTGAGCAAACAATTAATGCGATTGTGACCAAGTTTCGCACTCAGTTTACTTTATTGGACATTAAACCAACCACACGAATGCGTACAGTGCGTACAGAAGAGAATATTGCGTCTGTTTCTGAGAGTGTTGCTGAAGACCGTGAAATGTCGATTCGTCGCCGTTCGCAGCAATTGGGTTTGTGTTATTCGACCACATGGAAGATTTTACGCAAAGATCTTGATGTAAAACCGTATAAAATACAGCTCGTGCAAGAACTGAAGCCGAACGATCTGCCACAACGTCGAATTTTCAGTGAATGGGCCCTAGAAAAGTTGGCAGAAAATCCGCTTTTTTATCGACAAATTTTGTTCAGCGATGAGGCTCATTTCTGGTTGAATGGCTTCGTAAATAAGCAAAATTGCCGCATTTGGAGTGAAGAGCAACCAGAAGCCGTTCAAGAACTGCCCATGCATCCCGAAAAATGCACTGTTTGGTGTGGTTTGTACGCTGGTGGAATCATTGGACCGTATTTTTTCAAAGATGCTGTTGGACGCAACGTTACGGTGAATGGCGATCGCTATCGTTCGATGCTAACAAACTTTTTGTTGCCAAAAATGGAAGAACTGAACTTGGTTGACATGTGGTTTCAACAAGATGGCGCTACATGCCACACAGCTCGCGATTCTATGGCCATTTTGAGGGAAAACTTCGGAGAACAATTCATCTCAAGAAATGGACCGGTAAGTTGGCCACCAAGATCATGCGATTTGACGCCTTTAGACTATTTTTTGTGGGGCTACGTCAAGTCTAAAGTCTACAGAAATAAGCCAGCAACTATTCCAGCTTTGGAAGACAACATTTCCGAAGAAATTCGGGCTATTCCGGCCGAAATGCTCGAAAAAGTTGCCCAAAATTGGACTTTCCGAATGGACCACCTAAGACGCAGCCGCGGTCAACATTTAAATGAAATTATCTTCAAAAAGTAAATGTCATGGACCAATCTAACGTTTCAAATAAAGAACCGATGAGATTTTGCAAATTTTATGCGTTTTTTTTTTAAAAAAAGTTATCAAGCTCTTAAAAAATCACCCTTTATATACAACGCACACTCAAATGCATATTGTGCTATGGAAGCTATGGAAAAAGTGAACAAACTTTTACGCAAGCATTTTTAGTTATGCAAATGCAACAACTTTTGTGCAATCAATAAACAAAAATACACATTCGATATTTTTCGCTCTGCACACAATGTGGGCTGCGAAACTTTCGCATTGTAAATTATGCTCATAAAATCGTTTGACAAAATATTTACTGTAATTTGAGTCGCTGATACATATTTATGTATGTGTGTGTTGCCCATTATTTTCTTTAATTTCAATGTTTATTTGAGTTTGTTGACTCCCTTTTTTTTTTGTTATTGAAATTTGAATCAATTCATTTAAGCTCGGAACACTTTGACGACTGCAACTTCACGACGTAACGACAGCGACATCATTTTGTCGACAAATGTCGCCTTGAAGCCAGCTTCTTAAACATTTTGAAGACCTCAGCGACATAGCAAACAGCTGATTTTAAAGTTTTACATTTTGGTATATTTATTTCACAAATTGTGTATTTTTATTTAAGTAAATAAGAAAAACATGAACAATCAAGAATATGTGATTAATTTTGCGACAATTTAATTTTGCAACACTACATCTACTCATTGTCGCCGGCAAAATTAGAAATAGATTTAATTTGGCGACGTCGACAATTGCAGTCCTGCAGCCAAGATGTCGTGCTGTCGTCAAAATAATTGTGTCGGTAAGAACGTGTGTATTTAAAATTTGACAGATGCTGCTTGTCGCTTGCTGTCGTCAAAGTGTTCCGAGCTTTAGTTGCACTGCGATTTGTGCAGCTGCGCTTGCAAACGACGACCACCAAGCGTGGCAAATTGCTTAACTTTTTTAATAAGCGCTCTATTTTTTCCTTATTAAATAATAAAATAAATGAATTGTTTGTTTGTGCTTTTCATTGCTGCTTTTGTTTGCTGAATTGTGATATCTGATTTTTGAGTAATTTTTCTGCGAAAGACCACCAAGAAGTGCGGGAAATGAGAACGAAGCAATAAATTTGACATATTTATACAAAACTCTGTGAGAACAAGCGACCGATGTCCAGAGCGTATTTTAAATTTGGAATGGCAACAACACTCAAAGTAGTGGAGAAGACAAACTCGAGCGCCCAGTCGAAAGCTGCTGGAGCTGATGGCCTGCCCGTCGAGCTATTTGAGTAAGGCGGTGACAAGAAATACGACCACCATACACGCCAACTGCCGGGGGTCCAGCCTTTTAAATGCGTAGCAGCTCTGCTTGACCGGCTTCTGACCTCTAGGAAACTTCGTTATTGGCACACAGCGTTTTTCGCTATAACTTTAGCATTCATAGTGATATCAGACAGAGTCAAATTTCACTGTCAAAATGTACCCCTGTTTGTGGGAAACCAACTTAATCAAACTTATGCCGGTATTCGGTAAGCAGGCCCTAGTCACTAATATAGACTTTTCGTGGTGAACATCGATTTTTCCACTCTTTCGATAAGCTGCCTCACGTCTCTAGTCTACAAAAAGACTATAATTAGTCATTAGACCTCTTAAGAAAGTCCTTAACAATTTAGCTTCAAAGTCTACTACCCACACAATGGGTGCTAGCCCATAGAGACAATCGAAGTAATTGTGCAGCGGACGAGCTTACGAAGAAGGGAACCACACTGTCTAACGGTAACTCTTATCATGCGGCGGGCATATCGCCAACTACCTGCAAGACATGGCTCAAGACACACACGACGCACTTATTCGGTTAGAATGCGCTCCACTAAGGCTGGTCAGTATTATTACCGGCTACTGATTAATGGGAAGGCATGTCAGCTGAATGGTTTGGCCGGCCAACGACTTCTGCCGAAGTTACCGCAACGTAGACGAAATCTAGAATGGGGAACACTACCTCTGTCACTACCCCGCCCTTTCGTGGACGAGAAGACACTGATTTCAGCACCACCTTTTTGAATGTCTGGCCGATCGAAGTGAAGCAGTATTTCTAGGAGAACGGACGGGTTCGGATTTCGGCTCTCAATTGGTATCACAACGAGCCCGCTGGGGCTCTCTCCTATGTAGAATGAAAACGGCCGCTTCAACCTAACCTTACCTAGTCAGCGGGCTCTGAGCAGGTCACAGAAAGAAATATGTGGAGGAAGAGGTAACTGCATTCTATTTTAATCTAAAAACCGCGAGAATGAAGGAATGAAATATTTGTTTAAAAACAATTTTACTTGGAAATAAAACTAAATACTTTCATATCATAAAAATTAAATGAATTAGTTTTTCTCGACTATTGCAACTGTTTGAGCAGCGCGGGCAAAATTACATACATACATGCTTATTCATTCTATTTGAAATACGCATTCAGCTGACTATCACTGTTTCTTTTCAACAACCATTTTTGATGAACTTTTTTATGGCGTTCTCTTACTAAAAGCCCAAGTCTTCTGAAGTCACAAAAATAGTCACTAATTTATAGTCTCAAATTTACTGACTGGAAGTGAAGCAGACTTGCTGAATACCAGCGCTAGTCTAATCCATCAATTGCAGACGAATATCTTACTAAGTATTATGAAGTGAAATGCCGACGGCAAAACAAATCACAACAGCCCGCAAAGTTACACAAGGCGCTTGCGTGCTTTTTGCATCGATTCGAATTAAAGCACTCAAGTAAAACCAGCAAAAGTTTAAAATAAATATATTTTATTCCTCAAAGTTACGTTATTTCCTTGGTAAATTTTGCTGCTCGTCATGAAAATGAACGATAAATTTATTAACAAAATTACGTCTGGAACTGACTTTGTCTGCACAAATATATGTATGTATCGGGTCAAAAGAAAAGTCTGCGCGGCTTTATGGGTAAATTAAAAATGAAATTTTTTTTTTTATGAAAATTAAATTCAATCAAGTACAATATTATTTGCGACCTTTTGCCATTTTTAGGGTAGCTTCTTAATTCCAGCGGTGTAGAACTTCTGTGGTTCATCGGCGTAAAATTTGACCGAGTTTCAGCTGCTCATCGGTAGACCAATTTTTTATCATGAAGAGAGTTTTGGAAGAGATAGAAACAAATGGAAGTCAGATGGTGCAACGTGCTAGCTATTCGATGGATTCGTTAGAACCTCTCTACCAAGTTCCGTTAATTTTTTCCGAGTCATCAAATATGTGTGTGGCCAGGCGTTGTCAACAAAATTTCCTTCCAATACCACCAAACACTCAACATAACCTTGTTTGCCGACAGTCCAGGAACTACAGTAGTTTGTGAAGGGTCATCGGTCTTTGAACACGGTCTCCTGCGCTTCTGATGCTCGTTTTCAATCCAATTTTCATCGCTCGTAAGTCCGATTTCGTCCCGTTCCAGGAGCGTTTCACTGCTGGTCAACTAAATTTCGAGCTTCTTTGTGTAACCTTTTCTTTTAAGGTGATTCCAAACTGTTATGCGGTGGATATTTGATGCCTCCGATATCTCCTGATAGCTTGTTTCACGGTCTTGCTCAATCAGTAGCATTATTTCATCGAATTTTCCAGTGAATTACCGACCAGAAAAACATCGTCCAGAAAGTCACTGACCAATAGGAATCTCGAGCGGGACTAGGAGCTAACGCAGACAGGCGTAATACTCTTGGCAAGAAGATATAAGGTCCCAATATCGAGGCCCCCAAAGCTAGGTAGCACTGAGCTGACAATTAAAGCTGATGTGGAGGAAAGAGTGGGAGTTACTTGTGGTCTAAGACCTTCTCTGATGCATTCGTACTACGCAGCAGACTAAAACTGTTCTATGGTTGTTTGGTGTAGTGGAATGCCGCAAAAAAACCTCATACATCAGGCCAATGGAGAGAGTTCAGCGCCTCGCGAAACTGTACATCACGGGGCGCTCTAGAAATAATTCCCAGTTTACCGCCCGTTCACCTATGCGCGGAAACCGGTGCTTCTAAATCGGTAGGAAGATTTATGGTCACAGGGGAATCCAATTTCAGAACCTTTGGGCACGGCTTAATTGGGGTGGAAGCACTGACTATATTGCAACTGGCTTTAAGTGAGAACGAAGGTTTCGCATAACGATTGAGGAGAAGAGATGGCGCAAGGGAATGAAACCTAAAGTGACAACGGGAGTAGGTGCTGGAGTAAACTGCCGGTAACTGAACTACGGGAGGGCAATAAGGTCAAATGATCATTACAACGTATTTAAGGCAGAGGTTTTCAAAATGAGAGAGCAGCGGAGATAGCCTACACCGAAACGAGAATCAACTCAAAAGTAAACCTATACTTAGACAGTCAGACGGCGATTACGGCAGTGGTATTTGGTTCGCAGCCGGAAAACAATTACAAGCTGGCCACAGAGAGAAGGCTGCATATCTCTTATCGAACACTTGTTTAACGACGATAAGAGACGATAATATGATTAGGCAGTTCAGGTCTGCTTACGGAGGCAGCTCCGTCGGTGCGTAACTGGCGCATACTAATATTCGATTCTTATAACAAGGATTGCAGAGATTACCAGATTTCTTACGGCGCAAATCCTGGTGGGGTTCATGCACCAAAAATCGGTATCATTAACGTGAACAGGGTCTGGAAGTGTCGTGAGCGGGAGAACAGGGAAACCTTAGAGCATATTTTCTACCGATGTCCTGCACTGTCGAAAACACGACCAGCGAACCACTTCGAATAGTTAGAGACCATCTCAAAAGTAAAGCTGGAAATTCTACTAAAATTCGCAAAAAGCGTTGACATTCTTTGTGATGCCTACTTTAACGCCGAAAAAACGACGAGCTCCAACTGGCAACTGGCTTTAAGTCGAGCTCCAACTAGTACTTGTTATGCCCACGCTGAAGGGCAGCAAATGTCTGCACTTTCGCGTGCATACAAAAATACAAACAAACGAAATACATATGTACATATCTACACATTTGGCATGCAGTTGCACTTAGTGTACTACCCACCTGCAGATCAGGATATCCGTAGGCGCTCTGATATAGCACCAATGTGGTGTAAATTATTGCCACGGCGAGTGTCATTGCTTGCAGTAGACGCTTGTAACGGTGCGGCAATGACAACAGGAATATACTCATTATTTTAGCCCGAAGCGTTGGTGTATGGCAATATTACTGATTTTTGTTGTTATTGTTGTTGCTGTTGTGGCAAAATCGATACACTTTTCTGACACAATGAAGCGTCGTTGTAATAGCTTCATGAGTGGATTTGTTGATTATTTACGAACACTTTTTTTTCTGTAAAATTAATTGTAAGCAATGAACGCAATAGGTATGTAGTATTTTATTTTTTTTAGCTTTTTTCACAATTTATCGCCGTTTGTTTGCTTTTTTGCGCTCACAATACACTTACATAAATTTCAATGCGAGTTAATTGAAAGGAAAATCGCCACAAGTTTGCACACAATTGACGCATTTGCGCTTTGCCCCACTAGTTTTGTTTTCGAAATTCACTAATTTTTCGCGCAACGCAAAAGTTTTCTTTTTATTGGTAAAATTGACAAATGCAATTCATAGAACTTCCTCATTAGTATACTCTTTATGTCGTCACTTCAGCAACTTCAATTAGTAAACATTAAATTGAATAACGAAAACTCCCTAAT
>NW_023458565.1:5677325-5681077 GCF_013731165.1 Rhagoletis pomonella | reverse complement strand
ACCTCCCATATAACGGTAATTTTCAGAAATACGAAAAGTGCGATATTATAGTAACTACTGAAGATTATTCACTCAAAATTGATATTTGCAATAACTTTTAGACGAAAAATAAGAATATTATAAATTTTTGAAAAATGGGCGTAGCCACGCCCACTTAGTGTTACATGTGTATATCTTGGCAACCGCTGCACCGATTTCTTCCAAACTTGGCACAGTTATTGGCATTGGTACAGGATACCAAATGGCCGAAAATTTAAAAAATGGGACAATAACCACGCCCACATCCCATATAACGGTAATTTGGAGAAATACGAAATCTTCGATAAATCCGTAAATATTGAAGCTAATTTATTCAAAATTGACACTTGCAACAATTCTTTATCAGGAAATACGCTTATCATAAAATTTTGGAAAATGGGCGTGGCACCGTCCACTTATGATCACATATATGTATCTCGGTAACCGTTCTACCAATTTGTACCAAACTCGGTATGGTTATTGTGCTTGCCACATAACAGCAAAACGTTCAAAATTATTGAAATCGGACTAAAATTACGGCTTTTCATATAACGGTAAATTTTAGAAATGCTCGAAACGTCAATATTTCGAAATTTAAGGACGCTAATTTATTCAAAATTGATACACCCCGGCTTACCATGTAGCTGTAGCTTTCGGAAAGGTGAAAAGACATATATGTAATACTTGCGCCGGGTATTTAATGTTCGGCCCCGCCCGAACTTAGACTTTCTTACTTGTTTATTGACAAATTTTGCCTGACATTGTAACATTTGCACTAGGTTACTTTTCGTCCTGAAAAATGACATATTAGTTTAAAGTATTTGGCTTTGTCGGAGAGGGTTATTTTGAGAAATGAACACGTGAAGCTGTGAAAGGGCTGAAGAAAACAGGCCAACATTATTTCGAGAAAAGAAAACGCCATTAATTTATATCGAACGAGTCGGTCGCTTTCTAAGTTTTTAACAATTCAACTACTTAATTGTATTTTCATGTCCATATATTCGAAACTGCTGTTTTTAATGTCCTGCCTGAGAGAAATAACAAGCAACAATCTTCCCATAGAGTCTTGCTTCACATCGATATTCGTGATCTTTTATTCTCATTCGTTATTTTCTAAGAGTTGCGAATAAAACTTCGCACTTAAATTTAAGCCATTCGTAACAAAAATTGTACAAAGAAAGTCTTCGCTACGTTCTTCTTTGGAAAAAAAAACACAGTGACCCAAATATAAAATGGGACGCGAGATTTTAGCAAGTGTTGGCTATTTTTAATTAGTTCATTTAATGTTTATTATTTTTTTTATGAAAATATAGCTGATTACTCAACCAACACCATATAAGTATCAATTTCAGACTTTGTGCAAAAATGTTACCAACTTTTAACTTTTTAATCAGCATATTTACAAAATGGTATGTATGCAGTTTTGTAGTTCATTAAAATTTAATATAATATGGTGAGAATTTTAAGTAGCTAGGACTCGCCGTTGATTTTGGTAATTTTTTTTATAATGGTGTTACGAATTTTTTCCATACAAAGTATGTTCTTAAATTTTTTATGTGGAGAAAGTTAGGGAACACCATCAGCACTTTACTTTACTAAAATTTTAAATTAAAAAAATGCAGAGTTTTCATAATTTTTGCATAAAATATGAAATTTGAATTTAAATAGTGTTTGTAAGTAATCAGCAATACTTTCATAAAAAATAATACATTTTATTCGCGTCCCAGTTCATATTTGGGTCACTATATATTCACATAAAATAAAAGTCGAATTTTCTCCGGCTATTTGCTATCGCAACCGGCAAAATCTAGCCGGAAAAAGGCTAAACTGGCAACACTGGTAGGTATGTACTTACCCAGCAAAAAAACGGTAATCGCTTTTAGTGGCAACGTGTTCTAGAACGCATTGCGTAATAGTGTCTTCTAATTTTTTCGCTTCTTTTAGGCATTGCCGGTAATGTATAGTAGAATGTTCTACAATGTGATTCATTGCGGAGAATGCAAAGTAGTCTGCTGAAAAATAGAATGAATACCCAAAAACTCGTTTCTACCCATTACTTTGTGTGGAAAATTCCATCGCATAAAAATCATGTTTTGCTTTATTTAATTTACAGCGAAGTTGAAGTGTGATTTAAAAAAATTTTAATTAATTTTAAGAAAATCTGTATTTTCTGTTTTCAATTTAATATACATAATTATTTAGTTGTCTAGGAATTCTGCATTAGTTTCCCTGTAAGACATTCTTTGTTAGCTTTTCTGGATTCTGTTTATCCATTCGTTTCTCCTTTCGTTCGAAGGTAATGCATGTTAAAATAATGCCTTCCTGAAGCGAAAGGGTAAGCGATTCCCATCGCCTAATTCGATTTCACTTTAATTTCTGTGGTAACCGGTTCTTTTTTAGCTGGGTATTGTATATAGGCCCATTGTCGGTACCTTCCAAGCAGCGCAAACATTGATTTAAGTTTATTTACTCTATTCGAGTGCCTCTAAGTGCAACCGAATAGACGATTAGCCGAATAGGACGGCTGTGGATTTCCATAAAATTGACTTTGTTCTCATTTTATCGGCACGCACCTTATTTATTTAGGTACTTGCATCAATATGTACATATGCACATCAATATGTATACCTGCAAACTACACAAAGGTTGTAGACCAGTTGCAAAGGAAATACACCAAACGCCGGCAGCTGCTAAGCCAACCAATCACTTGGCTGTTCTAGTATACAGGTATCTACGCATGCGCATCGCCATAGCAAAATGCTTGGAAAACGGCCAACCTTACCTTAAATGCACATATACACATAGATACATAAAAATATCGTCTGTCCAGCTGATGTTGCAACATAAGAGGCCATACCAAAAGCAGCATTAACTCAATTGGGCGATAGAGTACGTAACACCGGATGTACATGTGTAACTTCTAGTTGGACATTGGACAAGGCTAATTTGTGCCTTCTCACGTGTTTGTGGCTGTACATATGCATGTATGTATATAGTTAATATATATATATGTAGAAATTAAATGCATATTTTTTATTTTCTTTGTTGCCAATTACTCGCAATATAGAACCGCAGCTGTGGCTCAATTAAGCTGTTCATTTGCGACGATTTCTTAGAGAATGTCATGGGCGCTGTGATTGGATCAAATGGCTGTAATCCTTATAGAAAAAGTAATAGCAAAGTAGTTTTCTTTATTAAATATACAAACGCATGACCATACAGTCATGTGACAACTAATAGGAACACAACATTTTGAGCAGATTTGGCTATTTTAATTTGGTTTGTTTAACGTTTGTGGTCTCTTTAATGAAAATGCAGCTCATTATACAAAAAAAAAACATAGAAGTCCAAATTTCAAACTTTCTAGACATTAGATTAGATTATTATTAAGAATTCTTAGAAAAATTGAAAGTATGGAATCTCGTCCTCGCTGACAGCGTCGAGTTTGGCCACCGGACACACCTCACCTACTTTGCTTACGGCGGGAATTAAGGCAGAGGGAAGGAGGACTGAGGTTATACTCCAGGATGTGGAGGTAGATTTCGGTTATCGTCTCCTCTACTCACCTCCACTTCTCTTTAGGGATAGTCCCTTCCTCTTCGCCTCTGTCAATTATGGCCAGTGCCTTACCGCCACTCTTAACAACTTCGCTGTAAGAGGGGTCTATATGGCCACCTGCTTTGGGCATTTCTCGACCCTATCCCCTACTTCTTTGGAGTAGAACCTGCCGGTTT